>NC_133769.1:114199430-114217693 GCF_003597395.2 Chelonoidis abingdonii
GATATTAATGACGACGTCGTGTGAACGGATACAGCGTTAAATCGGTATATCGGCCATTAAACCGATTTAAAGTCGCAGTGTAGACCTGGCTTGACTTCTCTCTGGGACACTGAATACTGTTAGGATTTTCCATAGCTCTTCCATACAGAGTAATCCTATGTTTTATTAACTTCAAGAAAACCTAAGGAAAAGGATCTCCTTTTGGTTACATCATAATTTTTTCCTGATCTTGCTAACATACTAACCAGCTCTATATTTATAGTAAGTATTCCCTAAATTAAGAATTACTTTTAAATGAAAGCAATGCTAATGTACAAAAAGAAAACCAATTTAATGGGGAATTTTGCAGATAATGAGTTGCAGTACCTGCTGATGCACAAGGGAGATTAAATATATCTTTCCTAGAAGCCAGCATGACATTTCAGAGTTAAACCATTAACCATACCTTCCATGCTGATGCACCAGGGTAGCTGAATTACAAGAAAGCTAGTATAGGTTATTAATATTTTAAATGAAGAGAGTAGTTCAAGTTACTAGTTTTGTCAATAGAGGTTATATATGCATATAAGTACCGCAGACTCCAAGGCTATCAAGTTGGTTGGGAAACCAGAAATTTCATATCAGAAAATTATGAGTTTCCTCAGAACAATTAGAAATGAATGAAAAAATATTTTTGGTCGCAAAATAAACAATAATTTTAATTTAATTTCAGCTTAAAATGTCATTTCAATTTGGTTTTCAGAACCCAAAATATTTTATCTTGTTCTGATTTTCCCATCTGGAAATGAAAAATGTAATGAGAAAATGTCAAACCATACTTTCTGATGGGAAGATTTGTTGACCATAAATTTCAGCCAGCTTTACTTAGAAACGTGTCAACACACATATCTTATTTGATGCATTAATATATTTTGATTCAATATAACCTGATAGTGAATGGTTTGAGAGAACATAGGGCAGATACAGTAAAAGGGCCCAGTTCTGCCAAACTTACCCATGTGAATAATTCTATTGACTTCAGTGAGGACAACTCACATGCACAAAATTAACAATGTCTATAATTCTTAGCAGAATTGGGGCCTGAGACACATTGATTAAGTCATTTTAATTCACCAGTTTCCCATACCATATGTCTTATGTATTCATTGAACTGTCACTTGCTTAGCTGAAGAACAGATCAGACTATATTATACATTTATGCTTTATTAATCAAAATTAAAATTAAAAATAAGAAATTATAGCAGGTAAAATAAAGGGGGTTAAATAAAAATGTTTACAAGATGTTTACAACCCAGTTCACAAAAGCATGTCAGACATGCTTGTGCTTAGTGAATAATGCTTTGGACTGGGACTCAGAAGACCTGGGTTCTATTCCCAATTCTGCCATTGGCCTTCTGGGTGACCTTGGGTAAGTCACTTTAGTACCCTGTGTCTCAGTTTCCCCATCTGTAAAATGGGGATAATGATTCTTACCAGATTTATAAAGTTCATTGAGACCTGCTGACAAAAAGTGTGTTATAAGAGCTAGGTATTCAGAAAGTACTTAACTCATGCTTAAGATCACTCCTGAATAGGGATGGACTTAACCACATGCTTGACTGCTTTCCTGAATCAGGCCCTATAGGAATCAATTTATCATGAAAAATATTACCAAATGGTAATAAATCAAATCACAGTAAATAAGTCTTATCCCATAGTGGTAACCTTATTGTAATTCTGTACTACTCTAGGAAGATGTTTTTTGTTTTGACACAGACCTATGAATCCATAGTACAGGTCCTTATCAATCTGCCATTCAAGCTCTATAACAATCAAAAGTTATGGGAAATTAAAGTAGCCTGATTTTCAAAATGTTGTGGACATGAGACCCCCTAAAAGTATCTCAGATTGAGCAACCAAGAAACAGAGGCACCTAAAATCATTAGTTACTATAGAATATTTGTGCTATGCTGTTTAACATTCCTTCGTTTTTCATATTTCTTTATTGCAATCCACACAGTAAATTAAAAAGAAAAAATTAATTCCTAAAGATATGTACATAACTTAAAAGGTACAGATGGTTACTGAATAGTATAAAAGATCATCAAAAAACTGGTTATTAAACTTAATGTCATGTGCGGTTTTGCATTTTTTACTACAGCTCTTTTAACGATATTACTCAATGATAGTTAGCAGATAGACAGCGCATAAATATTGAAGAATTAATTTGCCACAAGCACTAATTCTTTGAATTTCTGCCTTTTTCCTCTCCATGGGCACCTATGTCAACAGTTCCCAAGTTACTTCAGTCTCTTACTTAGGATACAAAAAAGCAATTTGTTTGGTCTTTGCAATACTCTGTTTTCCTTAAATCCCATTTTTTCACATCACATATAAAACTCTTTTCCCTGTTCCCTCTCTTCCCCTTCCTGTACTCCATCCTTTTGTATTATCATTTGCATCCCCTGCTTTCCTCAGATTTCTTCTGCAGACATGCTAACTATTCTATCAAATAACTTTGGGAAAACTACATTTTTTCAGATTTTAGTTTCGTATTTACCTTGTGTAAAGATTAAACTGGAAAATCTATATTTTCTAGAGCCATAGCATTTATATATGCTAGTCTACTCTTACAGGGAGCAACGGATGTCTAAGATCTGGACTCTCCAGGAGAACACACGTTTTGAGGAAAAATCTGGGTCTGAGAGTGTGTTGGGATCAACCTGCAAGTGATAACCAAGGCGGATGGAAGACAGAGTGTTGACGGCAGAGGCGGCTCCAGGCCCCAGCATGCCAAGCACGTGCTTGGGGCGGCATGCCGCGACGGGTGCTCTGCCGGTCGCCGAGAGGGCGGCAGGCGGCTCCGGTGGACCTCCCGCAGGTGTGCCTGCGGGAGGTCCACCAAAGACATGGAACCAGCGGACCGCAGGACCAGCGGACCCTCTGCAGGCACGCCTGCTGGCGGTCCGCCAGAGCCACCTGCCGCCCTCCCGGCAACTGGCAGAGTGCCCCCTGCGGCATGCTGCCCTGGTTGAGGTGGCGAAATGTCTAGAGCCACCCCTGGTTGACGGCAAGCTCCAACTATACGCAGATACTTAGGATGTGACCTGCAAGTTGTTTCCAAGGGGATCAGTTTGAGTATACAGCACCAAAGCATTGTGAGGCACCCAAGGCTGCAGGGCATGTGGTGACACAGCCCCTCTCTAGTCTGGATTTCCCCCAGGCTTGTGATACTCCTCCAATAGCTTAAACATACCTTTTCTCAGATCTCCACCTGAAGGTGTGAGCCTTCTGGTTTAGCTCCTCAAAGGGCCACATGAAAGGTGTAACACATGAAATGTACAGACACTGTGCACAGTATTCTAGCACACTATTTATCTTTCTTTAAAAGCATGAAAAACACACAGATTGATACAAAAACAATAAACCTCACATTAATTTCCCTGCCTCAGCTTCATCACCACTCTAGAACGTTTGTTGGGCTGTGGTCAGAGCTATCTGGGCCCATCCAGTATCCTTCATCTGCAGAGCACGACATGGGTCCTGAAACCTGGAGTCTTTTCTCCCCACTATGCCTTCTCTCATCTTAGCCGGTTCATCCCCTTCCCCTCTCCTGCCCAAAATTTCTTGTGTGGCTCCTTGAATCTTCTCTCCTGCTTTGTCACCTCTGTCTCTTTGTCCTGCTTGGGGAATTTCCACTCTCCATACTCCAGTCTCCTACAGATAAGCTGAAGGAAATGGCTTCTCCCAGCTATACCCAACCTATGTATTGACTGGTCCAAGCACAGACATTAAAGTTAAGTACTCTCCATTGTCCCTAGTCTGGTGAGTATGACACACCCTTGCCAGCAACTGGTGGATACACATGGATATAGAGGCAGTCCATGATACAGAAATTTCATAACTTCACATCATCAGCGAGAATTGATAAATTGTATGGACAGATTTCTCAAATTGTCACAATATGGAAAGAGCAAAATAAACTATAGTTCATTTGAAATTGAAGCTTTGAATAAGTTATATGATTTTATAATATCTAGTAATTTGTTATTTTGCCCTCCGTGTATAATTTTGCCAGTTTGGGGCTTGAGCCTACACCATTGAAATCAATGGAAGCTTTACTACTAGCTAAAATGGGTGTAGGATGAGGTAATTCATTAGGAGGTCATGTTGGGTGTGTGGTGTAAATTGCCCTTCAGCAGCAGGACCAGCAGGGTAGCACCTTTGTAAGAGGACTAGGGAAACTTAGGTCATGCCAGTTGTTCTGGCCCCCCTTGTTGTGCTTTTCCTTTTCTGTGTTTCCTTGTCCTCACCCATTCTCGAACCATTCAGAAACAAGGGAGAGGCATCAAACCATGCAAAAAAAGAAATGGGGACAGAATGTAAGCATCTTTGTTTCCAGAGAAACAGAACTTCACAATATGGGTGAAATCCTGGCCCCACTGAAATCAATGGGAATTTTGCCATTGACTTTAATAGGCTATGATTTCACGCTAAGGCTTTCATTTTCTGTAGAATAACCATTGGGGGCAGTGGTGTGTATATACACCTACTAAACAATCCATTTCCAACCCAGAATGTGGCAAAAATGAGAATATTTTTCAGTCACGTGATTTCAGAATTCAACTGATAAATAACATTTCCCATCGCTGCAGCAGTTATACAATTAATAAGCACTGAAGCTGCACCGTCAAGCTTAGTACACTTTTTCAAATCATATGTGAAAGTGAAATCAAGGTAATCCAGGGTGAGATAATCAAAAGAATTGCCATAATATCAGTATTTAACCTACCACACCCCTTATGTTCCAATCACACCAAATATATAGTAAGAAATTTGTCAGTGAGAGAGCTGATCTAAAGGAAAGTTAATTACTGAGAGTCATCCTGATAGATAACTACTTTAAGAAATTATTACAAGGATAAAATCCATTTCTCTAGCTAAAATAATAGACTATCCTACATCAATGACTAGCAGCTTTTGAGAAAATATCCTTTAAATTATACAGTGTACATGAGAGAGATTTTTAATATGCAGTAGTCTTCCTCCTTAGAAACCTGGATTAATTATGTCATCTATGTACATGCAAATGTACCCAAGAAATGCATTCTTAATAATTCAGATATATACAGGTGACTCTTTACTCTCTACAGAAAGCTTGCAACATTTTCCATCCTGGAGAGACTATCTACTGTACATCACTTCTCTTTTTACATCGATAATTGAAAATTGAATCAAACTATTATAGATGAAGAAAAAGTTAATGATTATAGAGTGGTCCTGATAGTGCAATGGCCATTTAATTAGTATAGATGAGGAGGAAAACATTTAAATGCACTTAATTCATTTCTCTGACTAAAGTGAAATATGGAGGTAGCTATTCAAAGCAGCTGATTTTATCCAGTGTCCAAGACTTATGAATAGCTAGGTGATGTAATGCCATTTGAGCTTGCAAGCAGGACAAATAAGTGTTTCAATATATTTTCAGGGAGCCAGTGCCATTTATGAATTATTTAGTAGAAATTCCAATAGATTCTATTAAGATCTTTCAGATGGACTCTGTTGCCCTAATAGCATGAGTAGACTAAGGCCACTTCACTGCTGTATGAGAGCATCCATAGAGGGGTATAATGTGCTTTAATTAATGCTCTTTAAAGTCAGACCTTTTGTTGATGTGGCTTAACTTTCCTGAGTATCACCTAGCAGACAAGTCCTAATAGAACATTTGCATTGTTCCATAACCTAGTCACTTGCAGGAAACAGAGGGATCAGGTGGAACTTTTCAACTGAAATTTCCACTAGAGTTACATTCCTTGTGCTTTGGTAATACTTTACAGTACAAGAGATCAAACAATGATAAATTGTCATCAAATCGTAGAAGTTACAGATGGACACTTGAGTCTCATTCATTTTAATATGCATCCTTGTCTGATATTTCTTGATATTCAGAGTAAATTGTTGCATTGTTTAATATATTCTTCTCATTATATCCCTTTGTACCACCCTAAGTAACTCTTTTCTTCATACTGATGAAAAAAATCAATGAGAATTTGAATTAACTTCTTAAAAGCAGAAAATATATAAATGATTTGCAACATTTGGGAATTTAATAATTCTTGGGCATTTTCTATGTTTCTTTAAAAATGAATTGTGAATGATCTTTTTTAGTCTCCTCTTCGATATATCCTCTACCCCACTAATTCACACCAAAATTAGTAGGATTTACTCCAAGTCATAGTGCGCCAGATTTTCAAAAGTATTTAGGCATCTAAAGATGTAGATAGGCACCTAGTGGAATGTTCAAAAGCCATTAGGTACTTAATTGCTATTGGTATTTGTGAAATTCCATCTAGATACCTATCTGCATCTCTAGATGCCTAAATACCTTTGAAAATCTTGACCTCTGTACATAAATACCTATTCTAATGAAGCAGTAGGTGTGCTTATTTACATTTCAGATGGTTCTAAGACAAAATATTTGGTTATCTGGATCCTAATCTCTCCAAAGGTCTAGAGTACTCTGATTTGGAGTCATCTCTCTCTCCAGTTGTGCTGATATTTTGTCAAGCGTGATCAAATTTAGAAATAAAATATCGCTGAAGAATTTATAGAAACTAAGATATTGGGCCACATTTTCTCCTACAGTATTGCTCCTAGGAACCACCCCAGCTGTGCAAAAGGGCTTTAAACCCAACAAATCCAGACAAATGGGGATTTCTTTGGCAGGGGAACCTCTGGGGGGCACGGACCCTGCATAGCCAGCTCTTTTTCTGGCAGAAAAATTTTGATTTCTCCAGTTATCCAATAGGAAATTGATAATTAAATATTTAGTTTTGAGAGTATTAAACTGAAAGTGGAATATTTTGTTTTGTTAAACTGACCCAAAACCTGTTTTGAATCATTGCTTCATGGCCATGTACTTTGAGCCCCATTCTCTCCTGTGGACTTTGTGCCTTCACTGGACTACTTCTCCATGTGCTCCTCCCTCTGAACAAACTGTATGATGCACCATGGGAGATGTAGTTTAGCCAGGGTGTTTGGTGCATATAAGAGAATGGGGGCATCTGACTCCTGAACTACAACTCCCATGAGGCAATGCGCTAAAACAGGAAATGAAGTTTAATTTGAAACTGACTTGAAATAAATTGTATTGGGTCAGTTCAACAAAACAAAACATTTTGATTTCAGGTATGTCAACATATTTTGTGTCAATCAAAAATGCTGAAATATTTTGATGTTTCCAAATCAAAATTTTTCACAGTATTTTATTCTGTGAAAAGTTTTGATATGTCAACTTTTCCCCCCCTAAAAATGTTGAAATATTGGAATTTCCAACATCTCTAGAAATTACTTGTAACCCTGAACCATGTAACGTGACTTGCCTCAGGTAATCATCATCAGACTGGTGCCAGCACTTGTATGTGTCATATTTTTATCACAGCTACCACCAGTAAGAAAATATTTTCTGCTTCTACAAAGATGATGTGATGCCACAGGAGTCACCTGCCTCTAAGAAAATTCTATGACACTGCTAGTTGGTTGAGTAATAACTGGTTTTGTTTTGCAAATTTAAGTCATTACTCTTTTCTCATCTTTATGGTAGAGCTGCATAACATACTGTATTGTTCCTGCAGCTTGCAAAAAGATGGTTATTTGTGTAAATGACAACACAGTTGTTTTTATTTAAATTCAATGGGAGCAGCATTAGGTGCAACATCTGTATACAATTTTATTACACAAATCTCAATATAGATAATATTTTTAAAGTATTGGAGTACCAAAAGAAAATCAATTAAAAAAAAACACCTAAAAATTTATAGTTATTTGATGTATATTAATGAGGATAGAGGTTTCTGCTGAGAAGCATTTGAGAGATAAAACTATTCCTTTTAAAATCAAGATATATGCAGGACAAGTTTTAACTGTTTAGATCACAACCATTTTAAGAACTTCTGGCAGTTTTGTGAGGTCTAGAAGCATTTTATCATAACATGACTGTTCAGAATATAATTACCTGGATATTTTGCCATGTGAAACTTTCAGTTAGTAAAAGGCCAAATTCTGCTCTCTGTTACACCCATGTGATCCCATTAACTTTAACTGGGGTTGCACTGGTATACTGGGGGTTGCACAAGTGTACGTGAGAACAGAATTTGGCCTAACAACATGGGTTACATTGCTTGGTTACTAACTGCTGACCAGTGTAAATGGGGGTGGGGAAGGGCAATCTGTCCCTATATTAATAATAAAAAAGTTTGTTCATAAACTGTATGTCTCTAAGGTGTCACAAGTACTCCTTGTTCTTTTTACTGGATAGAATAGTAACAAATGGGAGATTGGGTAGAATGCCTTTCAACTCTAATTATTTCATTAACAGACAAATAACCTCCGCGACCTGTAAAATGTATAAATTAAAAGGCCTGTTAGATCATCTTCTCTTTCTCCATGTCAGTGCAGGATTACATTTATTACTAACATTTTGTCCAGCATAGTTTTAAATGTGGCAGGTAATGGGACTTCCATGACTTCCTTTGAAAAGGATTCCTCAGGCAAAAAGATCAGCCTAAATATGCTAATATGAAGGCTTTCCCTTAGATGCCTATCCTAAACTAGTCCTATGAGTTAATTTTTTGACATTAATATTTCAGTTGCATGGTCTTATAAAAATTCCATCACTGGAGCATGATATAGACATTTTATGGTATTTTACCACAACATAGACAAGAGGAGTAGCCACAGAATTACAAACCAGGAATTATGGCAGCAGTTTCCAAACTGCAGGTTGTGACCTCAAATGGAGTCATACCCTCAGCAGATGGGATTGCGGCAATCCCTATTGTGCAGGCACTACTTTGTGTTACACAGTGTGACCTCTCCTGTACGGTGTATGTAAAGTCACACTGCACAGAAGACACCATTTTGCTCTACAAAATGGTTACTGTGCACAGGGCCGGATTAACTTTTTGTGGGCCCGGCCCCAAACATATTTGTGCCCCCCCCCCCCGGGAATGAAGAGGCCAGAGGCAAGAGCATAGTGGGTAGGGTGGATTTGATTAAAATCATGATTTAAATCACGGGGAATGATTGTAAAAAAGGCCAGGGGTGAAAACACAGTGGGGCAGGAGCTAGGGTTGGGAGGGTCGGGGTAAACTGCAAGCGCAGCAGGGCTGGGGAAGGGGTAAACAGGATCCCTCCGACACCCTGCCCACATAGAGCGGGTACATATCTGGTTCTAGCCCATTCTCTTTGTCTCTCTCTGCACTGAGCTGCCCCTCCTCCCACAGCAGCAGGACAGGTTCTCTTCCAGCCCTCTGGGGTGGGTGTTGGGAGTGGGAGAAGCGGAGGGTAATGTGGTTACTCCTATAACCAGACTTTTAGTTTCCAGTCAGCACTGCTAACCAGACACCCAGGTCCCATTTTCTACTGGAGTTTCTAGTCTAAAACTGGATACCTGGCAACAGGGGTGCCAGAAAACCCTGAACGGGGGAGAGGGGCAAGCAATCATTTTTAAAAGTAAGATGGCTAAGCCTTAAGGGGGGGGGCAAGTGGTGGGTGGGGTAGGGAGTGGAGAGGAGCTAGTGGGCAGGACCATGTCTGCTGTACTGCCCAAGTAGGTCGGAGACTGTGGGGATCAGCTGACACAGTGGCCAGGGCCAGTGCAAGGATATTTTGCACCCTAGGCGAAACTTCCACCTTGTGCGCCCCCTTGCCTCTTCCCCGGAGCATCGCTTATTATAAATTTTCAAAAATTAATACAGTGGCCTCACATCTTACACGGCAGTTAGGTTTTAAGGTCAGTGCATAAGAGGAAAATCACATATAGTGAAAATTACCATAAAGTACAGTACACACAGTATACACTAGAACAGGTGTCCTCAACCTGTGGCACATGAGCTGCTTTTTTTCTTTTTTTAAATGGCAGGCTGCGAGTCCTGGCCACCGCTGAGCCTGCTGCTGGCCTGGGGTTCCATTCACTCAGCTGCCAGCCGGGGTCCCAGTCGGTGGCTCCACTCAGCCTTCTGCCGTTCACCCAAGCCAGCAGGAGACTGAGTGCCCCGGTGGCCAAGACCCTGGCTGGCAAGGGGCTGACAGCCGGAACCCCAGACTGGCAGCGGACTGAGCGGGGTCGGCGGCTGGGACCTCAGCCCGCTGCCAGCTGGAGTCCCAGCCAGTGGCTCCGCTCAGCCTCCTGCCTGCCTGGGTGAACAGAACCCCAGACTGTTCACCCAGGCCGGCAGGAGGCTGAGCGGAGCTGGCTGGGACTCCAGCAGGCTGAGTGGGGATGCTGGCCCTGCTCAACCCGCTGCCAGCTGAGTCAACAGAACCCCAGGTTGGCAGCAGGCTCAGCAGCGTCCAGGACCCACAGCTTGCCATTAAAAAAAAAAAAAAATCAGCTTGCGTGCCACCTTTGACATGCATACCATAGGTTGAGGACCCTGTTCTAGTGTATACTGAGTATACTGTATTTTATGGTAATTTTCACTATACGTGATTTTCCTCTTATGCGGTGACTTTAGAACCTAACCCCCATGTAAAATGCGACTCCACTGTAGTGTAAAAAAAAATTGGGGGGCACCACTTTTTGGCACCCCCAGATCTTGGCACCCCAGGCGGTCACCTAG
The DNA here is from genome assembly GCF_003597395.2 of Chelonoidis abingdonii. NCBI lineage: Eukaryota > Metazoa > Chordata > Testudines > Testudinidae > Chelonoidis > Chelonoidis abingdonii. Next base: position 114,210,032 of record NC_133769.1, read on the forward strand.
TTCACCTAGTGGTTACACCGGCCCTGACAGTATCCCCAGCCCAGGTGACGTGACAGCCAGTGGTGGATTTAGAGTTAGAGGGGCCCCCCCAGCCCTGTGCTCAGCTTCATTTTTGGGGCACCTCCTTGGGACCCAGACAAGAAAAAACACATTCTCTCATCTCCCTCTGCCCCCGTTTTTCATTCTTTTTTAATTCATCCTCCTCCTATAAGTAATAGCAAGTAAATGAAAATAAAGTGAGGTACCTTTATTGTTCTTGTAGTCTAACTTATTCTTCCACAGACCACTTGAAAATCGTGGAGGGTCTTGATGGACCACTTTATGATCTTTCCAAATAGTGTAAAAAAATGTTCGGATGGGGGGGTCTGGCCAGGAGCTAGAGTGAGGGAGGGAGCTCAGGGTATGTGAAGGGGTTGGGAGTGTGAGAGGGAGTGCAGCAGTCAGGTTGGGCAGGGGGCTGGGGGTGTGGGCTGGGGTTGCTCACGCAGGGGGCTGGAGGGAGCATGCCCCAATTCCAGCCCCTTCCCCAAGGCCTCACCCCCGCCTCTTCTCCTCCTCCTCCCCCGAGTGGCATGCTGTGGCTGGCTCCTCCTCCCTCCACTCCTACCAGCAAGCAGCTTATCCAGCTGATAAGCAGCAGGGAGTGTGGGAGGGAACAGAGTACACTGGGGAAAGAGGTAGGGCAGGAGCCAGCCTGACGGCAGAGGCTTCCACGGAGCCCCAGCAGCCCCCTCGCGTCAAGCTTCTCTGACCCCACAGGAGAGAACAGGGATGGATCATGGGCCTAGCCCCAATGGCACCACTGTAAATCCGGTATTGATTGTGCATGCCCCAGGCACCACTGTGTAGAGGACTTCATTTTGCAGAGCAAACTGGCATCCTCCATGTGGTGTGACTGGATATGCACCATACATACAAGGTCACCTGGTGAGGAGCAAAATGGAAGTTCTCCACACACTAGGTATATCACACATACAATGCATACAAGGTCACCCTGTGTGGAGAACACCTTCTGAGCTTCAAAATGGGATCCTCCTTGCTTTCTGGGGTCCCTACAGGAAATACTTCATTAAAATGGATCTGTGCAGCTGGGGAACCCCTGAGTTATGACTTTTGAGGCTGCTTGTACACTCCCTTGGCACAATAAACCTATAGTGTGAATGTTTCCACACACCTCATAGGAAGCATAAAGAGCTTTCTGGCATATGTTGGACTCTCTATGAAAGCTCAGGAACTAGTAGGCTTAGGGTGACCAGACATCCTGATACTAGGGGCTTTGTCTCATATAGGACCCTATTATCCCATCACCACCCCAGTCCCAATTTTTCATACTTGCTGTCTGGTCACCCTAAGTAGGCCATTTCTGTTACATCCAACCAAGACTATTCAGCTTGCTTTCCCATTCTTATCTAGTGAGTAAATGGGGAAAGGAATGTTAGATTATATTCTTGTTACAATTTACAATGTTTGCAAGTTCCCAAAAGAAAATGAGTGACTCGTCTCACATGAAGTTTCTTTAACACCGAACACCTAGGAGGCTATTTGGATTTGTTATTTTTCTTTAATGGGATTGGAATGGGTTATCCCAGACATATTTTTGGAAGAAGATTAATTAAGCAGTCTATGTTAGCTTGACAGCTACTGCATATTCCCCAAAGATCACACTGCTGACCTTCTTAGAGACAATGGGGAAGATTTTCAAAAGCAGAAGGGGGCGTGAGCCATCCAAATCCTATTAAAAAGTGAACTCCGCCACATGCCTTTGAAAGTCTCCTCCAAATATCCTTTGCCCATGTTTCTGCTTCTAGTGAGGCTCATCAGGCCCTTGTTTTTTTTTTTTTAAGAGAAATTCTTAAAATTGAGTATAGGCCCAAGTACAGTTCATAAAGCTCCATTTTTTTTTAAACTCTTATGACATGAATATCTGATCCAAAGGCCATGACGACGCATTGAGCAATTATTACCTCAGTGATGAGCCCAGCTATCCTCTCGCTCTTCCAGTGTTAGTATATCTGCAGAATCGGTCCCCACCGATTTTAGCACATTAAAATAATGACGAGAATGGTTGTATTTGTCACTGCTCGACTGCTCCGCCAGCAGGCAGTTTTCACGGAAGAGATTGGTCTGTTAAATTGAGCTTTGCACACTGAAACAGACTGGGCTGATTTAAATAAATACCCGCCCCCACCCGACCACAATGCAAGGATTTCATAAAACAAACAACTCATTTAAAAAGGGAGCTAGGACCATTTCTAACAAAGGTATCCTGAATCGTTTTTATTCAATAAGAGGCTTTTAAATACAAAAAGAACAGGGAGTATGTGTGGTACCTTCGCAGACTAACATAATTTACTTTCGAGCATAATAGTTCGTTGGCTACAGCTAGTGAGATGAGCTATCATTCAGCTGGGGAGAAAAAAAAACACCTTTGAAGTGATGCTTGAGTGAACCCATAGAAGTGTCTGCTTGATTGGACTCTTTGCAGTTGGAGTATCCTGTACTTCCCTGTTCATGTTCTCTGTATATATAAATATCTTCCGTTTGTGTGTTCCATTCTATGCATCCAAAGAAGTGGGCTGTAACCCACGAAAGCTTATGCTGAAATAAATTTGTTAGTCTCTAAGGTGCCACAAGTACTCCTGTTCTTTTTGCGGATACAGACTAACACGGCTGCTACTCTGAAACCTTTAAATAACAATACTACTATGTTGCAGGCACGAAGTGACTAAATTAATACTTCATGGAATTGTGATCTAAATTAATTTTTAAAACACAAAGAAAGATGCTCATTCAAAGGGTGTGCCAAATCATCCTCTACATGGAAATAAGAGTGGAATTTCCTTCAATTATTCCATATAAAAGCAAGTTTCTCCACCCTGTGGAACACAAGAGGGGTTTGGCTCACTAAATCCATGGCTGTTGTAAGGTTATTGGGTCACTTCCCATAGGTTAGGGCCATATTCAAGGATAATGTGTGGCCAGCAGCATCATGGCTAAGGCACAGTCTGAGGGCATTATAAAATTCCAGCTGCCAGCAGGTGTCAGGCCCAGCACAAGCTGCCCCACAATCAGTGGCACTTGCAAGCTGACATTTCATGAGTCATAACAAAACTAACCCTTAGCAGGGAGATATCAGAGGGAAGGAATAGATAAAAAGTTCTTAAGCTCACAGTGACAGTGCCTGTGTTAAGTTTGTTTGTATCCTGAGCAGTACTTCAAGCTCATTTCAGTGTTGCAGAACAACTAGTGATGGACAACACTTCACTGCAGCAGAATTTCTCATTCCAAAATAAGATTTCATTTGATCATATTACTAGCAGACCATCTTTTACCCACAAGCGACTGGAGATGCTGCAAGAGCTGTACAGGAAGCCAAGAAAATCCTACAGTAGGAAGATATATTCCTTGCTCTTCCAAGTTACAGTTACAACAGACATAATGCAGTTAGAGAACTGCCATGTCTAGAGCATGGTGACCATGTTCATGTTAAACTGGATGGAGAAAAAGGATGGACTACTCCAGCTGTCACAAAGAAAAAAAAAATAACTCAGTGCCCAGATCATATGTGATCAAGACCGACAGTGGAGAGTTCAACAGAAACTGTCAACATCTATGGTATGTTCCTCAGAAAGAACAATCAACAGAGCAAATTCAATAGAGAGCAGATGTAGAACAAGACTACGACTACCCAAGAATGCCAAACGAATCACAGCCACTCATTGGAACTAATGGACAGCCAGAAGACCAATTTGTTACATGCTCAAGTCATGTAATAAAAAAACAGTACAATCCAGAGACACTTAGTAGACTGATACCTACTCAACTTCAAAGATAGTGTGATAGTGTAAATATTGTAAATGGTAGAATTTAAAGGGCGGGGGGAATGTAATGAAATGCTAATCTGTATTATATTGGTGTGGAAAAATTAACCCCGCGTTGTGTTTTCATCAGAACAGCCTGAGGCTCCTTTATTTCACGAGCATGTAAAAGGGATAGTGCCCCCGAATTACAGACAGATAGAGGCTTATAAAGCTTAAAACCGCAATTAGTCAAACACTCTTTTCACTCGTAATATTGTCTTAAAGAGAAAAACAATGCCTTATGAGGAATACAGAAGCAACAAGCTTTCCTGTTTATCCTCAGGCTGTACTTCTGTGGTTGGGGCTTTTCCTAATTTCCAGTTATCACAGCTATATTTTTCAAGACTGGCTATTGCAAAAAGTTCTGCTGGCAATTTCCATTCTCTCTTCCCCTTCAGCCCAATGATCATTGACACAATCATATCAACCAAAGGTTTTGGGCCTACTAACTTTTCTTCCACAATATTGATCAGCCACTAGGTGACAGTGTGTGTAAAACGCCTTATTTAAAGCTAACCTTAGCCATAACTTGCAGATCATTGAAAGATCATATGATGAACACATCTGTATGTATAAGCAAGCTCTGTAGCTAGTCCATATCTGGTGCAGAAGTACATGACAGTGTCCACTAAAACTATAATTCACTATACCTAGAAGAATAGTCTGCTATAACCAAGTAATGATATTCTCTGAATTCACATAAATCTGCAGCTAATCTCTTCCAGTGTTTGTACACTGTATTGATTAATCGTTGTCTCAGTTTAATTTGTACTGGATCTCCTTTCAAAAGCCCAATGTCATCAAATCCTCCATTGAGTTCTTCCACATTTCTCACTGGGCCCATCACGGATGCCACTCTGCAGTTGAGAAAGTTGTTGGGTCTTTTATCCTTTAAGCATATGCATCCTGAATGCAGAGCTTGCGTCTTTGTAAGTTTTTTCTGTGGCGGACTTGCCCATGCAATTCACTTCAGAATACCTGCAGGTCTAGTCAGAACTGTGTCAAAGTGACTTCAACTTTGGGTTGAAGATGATTGTAAGTACCTTCTGAGATGACTGACATCACACTCATCAGCTTATGACTCAGTTTTAAAGTCAATAGTCTTGCCATGAATATTCAGTTTCATTCTCCAAGCAGGTTCCGTGTTGTCACGAGTGATAGAGCCCAGAAAAAACGGCTCTTGAATTTCTGTAATGAAAGTCAACTCCTTGACTCCTTTGGTGTGGCAAATAGCTGCAAAATGTCCATATTTCATGCATGTATTACACTAGGTGCTTCTGGCTGGACATGCATCATCTCTTAGGATATGACTTTTTCCCATCTCTTGTGCATGTGGCCTGGAATTTGTCCGTCTTCGCTTGGAAGTTGTCTCTCCTTGCCTCAGGGGTCTTATGGTAATGACTTTTAGCACTCAGGCTGCATTTGTTAACCAGCTTCTGAGCTAGTTTCTTGTTTAGCAAGTTACTCTTGATTTTGCTGTCTCCTGAGCTCAGATCCCTTTGCTATTTAAATAGCTGTGGCTAGGGTTAATTTCTTCTCAGTTGTAGCTGCTGTGAAAGTTTTTAATTTGTTAACTCAATAACTAGCCTCTCTCTGGTATTTTCAGGTTTTGCATTCCCCCAAATCACATTTTTCTGCCAATGTATGCAATTTTCTTATAAAAAAACCCCCGAAACACTATTTTCCCCTCATCCTTGAATTCTCTAATGAAAGCTTCTCTTTGTACCTCAGAGAAATGTTTTTTACGAAAGTATGCATCAATGCTAGCCAGAACCCTTTCAGAGTTATTGTTGTGACAGTCTTCAGTAAAGTCAAAGGATTTAAAGATATGCTCTGCTTGCTTCCCCATGGCATCTTCATCACACAGCAAAGGCACCATAAGTTGTCTAGTCACAAAGAGCTGAAGATGGGCCTAATTTTACCAGTTATAGGGCACAGTTAGAAGTGGCCATCAGCACATCAAAATAACCTCACACCTAACCTGTTACAGGAATGTGTCAGACAAGACAGCTAGTCAGACACAAATAAGATTCTCTGGTTTTGCAATTATGAATCACGCAATATGGATGCCCACCATAATTCCCCTGGGGAGAGGATGAGAGAGAGAGAATGAACCACACATAGCAGTTGCTTAATGAAGTACAAGAAGAAATTAAGAACCTATATCAAATAGTGAAAACAAGTAGTACTTGTGGCACCTTAGAGACTAACAAATTTATTTGGGCATAAGCTTTCATGGGCTATGTCATAAACAGATAGTTAAAAGTTAATGCCTCTTTTACTTGTAAAGGGTTAAGAAGTTCACCTAGCCTAGCTGACACCTGACCAGAGGAACCAGTGGGGGAACAAGATGTTTCAAAAGGAAGGAGAGAAGTTTTCCTTTGTTTAGAGTCTCAGTTTCAGAAGGAGTGAAAAAGATCAAGGAACCAGTCCCTTATCAGAGTAGTAAGTTTTAGAAAGGGATAAATAGGTTTATGTTTATTTTCTTTGTAACTTGTTTTGGTACCATTAAGGGAATTATCAGTGTGATGGTCGGTATGTTTGAGCGTTCTGTTCCTTGCAGGGGTCTGTCTATGATCGACTGTCCTGCCTTGTGTTAGCCAAGTTTGGGTGGACCGGCTGACAGAGGTGGTCATCTGCGCTGCTAGGCTATCATGCACTGCTGTTGTTTCTTTAGCCTAGGTGTATCAGGTCTGCAGGTGCTGTCAGCTTTCATTTCTTGACCTGCTGCTGGATATCTTCTGGGCTGTGTGCTTCTCTGTCTAAGGGTCTGTTCTGGAGTTTGCGCTCTTCTAGGTCGCCAGCCACTTGCGCTGGTCTGATGTCTTCTCTTTCTCCCATGATTCTTCCAGACTGTTCAGTTCTGGCTGCGGTGCTGCTCGTATTGTGTTGTGTGCACTGCAGGTTGGGCAGTGACACGCTTGATGTTCTTGGAGAACAGGCATTTTTTTGCTACTTCTGCTCTAATGTATCTCCTTAGCTGTAGCCGTGCTGTGAGCCTTTGTAGCAGTCTCTAGGCTTCAGTATGGTAGGCCTTGTATTTTTTCATCAGACGAGCTTATCTAATCTCTACCCCTTCTGTAGTTCACAGCGACTACTCTGCTCCGAGTCGCCTAGCTTATTTCCAACCTCGATTGTCAGGATGTAGCATACTGTTTTTCTTGCTGGATCCTAGCACTCCAGGTTACAGAGGCTGTAGCGTACCGAAGTTATTGGTTTGGTTATGTGTAGTAGAGTTCATGAGGGCTTACTGGCACTATCTAACAAGACTTCTGCATGGTACTCTCCAATGGCTTCGTAATGGGTCTTCGAGGATGACTGTGAGCTAGTTCTCCAGACTTATGCTTCATCAGTGCTGGCTCGCCATGAGGGAGTGGAGTGAATTCAGCTTCAGTTTGGGCTGCCACCACTGTTCTTACAGTGCTTCTTGAGTCTGGGAGTATGGAAGATGTGGTTCTCTTTCAAGCTTGAGAGCAGCTTCCCTTACTATGTTGAAGGTGGTAACCAGCTTTGTCAGTAAGTGGGATGCAGTCGTCTTTTTTCATCAAGTCCCTATAGTTCAGTATTCCCTCTCATAGTCTACTGTTGGTCAGCATTCCATCAATTCCAGGTTCTCTGGTCCTCCATGAATGGTTGTTCATCAGCCCACTTATCGTCAGATGTGACCTGGTTCCTTCAACGTTCTGCGCGTGGACTTGTGAATCCGGCGTGTCCAGCTGGCATGACTCTTCCTAGTTTTCGTGTCCTCTCATATTTGCAGAGGCAGGTGAAGCGTTAGGGGTCTTTGCCAAGACCCTACGAC
>NC_133769.1:114220239-114257882 GCF_003597395.2 Chelonoidis abingdonii
CTACTGGAAAGTTGGGTACCAACCAGGATTTGAACCCCGGTCTCTCGTATCAAAGGACGGTCTCCCGTATCAAAGGGCGGCGCTCTTAACCACTACGCTATCCAGTCGCTATATCTATCTATCTATATATAAATGTGTGCATGCTTGTCTCATTAGAACTGGTAAGGCAACTCCCATCTTTTCATGAACACCACCAGTGATGAAACAATGGTATGCCTTCTCCCACACCTATCTCTTTGCTTTCTTCCACAGCAGTTTGGTTCCATATATAGAATGACTTCCCAATCTTAGCGGTCCATTTTCTCTTCATGCAAATCCACGAGGTCCTGATACACTTGATCATTAAAGATCCAGTGGCACCTTTTGAATTAAGTATCAAGTAAGACTGTGTTGAATACACCTTCATATTTTAAATGAATAAAACATCAATTTTTTAATTTGGCCGCAGAGTTCAGTGCCAGAGTGCTGAAGAAAGCAGAGACCTGGAATCTATTCTGTAGAAGTTTGTACAGCATGCCCAATGCTACAGTAGGCAAAGGCCTTACAATTTCTCGTATAATATATGCACTATAAGAATAATATTTTCTGTTTCTTCCTTTGGTTCATTTTACAGAAAAGATAAGCTCAAGTGCATATTACATTTAAGTTTGGAATGGCCAGCGTCACACTCATTTTGATTTCATTAGACCGACTTCCACAATTACATACTGATGAGAAGGTTTCATCTCCCTCGAAGTCTCAGCATAGGGGTTGATGATATTCCAGGGGACCAGCCATGATTCTCAAAGAGCTTTGGTCTACCCCATGAAGAGTCTTGAAGATTAAGACTGAAAGCTTGACTTCAACTTGATAGGAAACAGAGATCCAGAGTAAACAGCAGAATACTGGGCTGTACATAAAGCCCTTTGATACCATAAGCGGAAATGGTGGCACTGACCATTGTTAAGGTTGCCTGACACTTGTCATTATTTATAGCATGCAGTGTTGTAGCCATGTTGGTCCCAGGATGTCATATTTCGTTTCAGTTGTTTATAATACTGCCACACTTTAACTGTTCGGTCTGAAATTTTTCCATGCCAGCTGACTGCTGCGGGCTGAATTTTCTTTTCTTTCTCCCCCCGGTACCCCACCCCAGAAAGATTCAGCAAGATTTAGCACTTCCAGGTTTTAGAGCAATGCCTTGAAATTTGGTAGCATTTACCTTTGCGTCAAGGGTATGACTTCTGCTCATCTAATTAAAAAACACCCAAACCTGGCTAAGTTAGAAGCCTCTAAAAATATCACTTGCCACATGCTCAGTAGAGACTTGTTAGAGTTTGGCAGCCAAATTCTCCAAAGATTCCATCAGTGCTGAGCATGCTCCAGCCCAGCACTGCAGGGACTGAAAAGAACTTTCCCTTTAATTGTTTCATTGGGCACAGGAAATGAGAGCGAGGAAACAGTTTTTCCTGTGTTCTCAATGCTGGCACCCAGGCAAAGAAGAGGAAGCTGCCTGACTTGAATGCCTAGAGGACAAGAGCGAGACTGGGGTGAGGGATGGGGGGCAGCAGAGAAAGTAAAGCAGGACAGGGAGTTTGGGGGAAGGGCAAGGCACGAGGGGGAATGTAAGGAAATGTATAATGAACTGTTAAACAGATAAATATTAAATAATGTTAGAGAAGTAGCTATTATATAGTTAATAGCATTTTAAGAAAATGTAAAAGGAGGCTTCTGCTTTCTTTATGTGTCTTTGTTAACACAGATTTCAAAGGCTGTAAAAAAATCAGAAAGTTGGCTTGTGTCTTATCTACACTGAATTCTTGGTCTGTGTAAACATGTCAAAGCAAACCAAACAAAACTGTAATTTAATAGCTAGGTGCAGATCTCCCTACTAAAAGACTGGGAAGAATGAGTACTGACTGAACAGAAACAGATAACCTAGCCAGAAACTTACTTTCTTTTTGTGGCCTTGAAGACAGACAAAAACAATTGTTTCTAAAAAATAGCCAATTACCTGAAAGCAATGAAAAGAGAGCTGGATTGAATAAGAAGGGGAATAGCAACGGCTAAAAATCAAAGGGAAAGATAAGAAGATGCATTTTTATTTATCCTGTTAAAACTCTAATTGGTATCAATTAAAAGGATTTGAGGATACTATTATGAAAATATATTTAGAATAGAAGGTTTATAGATGAGGTGGTTTTAATAAGATGTGCCTTTGTAATGTTATGAAACAAGGTATAAAGAATGGGAATGGAGCAATGGAGGACTCACTCCTGATCGGACCACCATAAATCTCATAATGACAGAAACAGCCTACCTGTGCCCCAGGATTGCGTAATTAATCATTACGCTAGGCTGTTTTGCTTTACTTAAGCTCTATGTTTAGCTAAGGCAATTATATACGGCCCTAACATTTTCTTTTTAAAACTAAGCTAGTTAAGCATTAATTATATGAACTGTGCTTTTCACTCAATATTCTGATGTCTCTGGGCATACATGGTCCAGACATATTACAATATTCCTCCATTTTGGGATAGTGACTTAGATTGGAGTGTTAAGAAGGCTGAGTGGCTGTAGAAAGTCATGTATCCAGGGTATTTTGTAAATTTCCAGATAGAGAAATAGACTGAATAAGATGAAAGGCTATAATAAATAACACAGTCTCCCACAAAAGTGGAAATTTGGTTCAGACTATGGGAGACCTTGAGAAATGGTGCAAAAAGTATTTGAATGATATTCTAAATAACAAAAAAATGTAAAGAATTGTAATGACTGGGGTGCGTGTGTGTCTTGCCTTCCTACTCCTTCTTCCTGTTCATTTCCTGCCTCCTGTTCCCTGAACACAATATTTCAGCTCCTGTGTGTGCATGTGCGTGTACTTACTGTAATGTTTTGTTCAGAATGTTGGTGACAACTAGTTAATGGTTATTACACATTTTGACTGACCATCCTACCTGTGTGTGTAATGTCACTTTCTTTTTTTGTGATTATTGTTCTGGGGTGCCTCAGAGCATGACAAGTATCCTATAAGAAGGGATGGTGCATAGAGACTTTATGTCTTTCTATACTATGTTTGCAAAACAAATTAAAGCATGTGAAAGAATCTTGCAGACAGTTAAAGGCACACAAAAATTAGATGACTGATTGTGGTGCTGAGTTAGACTATGTCTGCACTGCCGGGGTAAGTCGACCTACACTACACAACTCCAGCTATATGAATAACGTAACTGGAGTCGACGTACCTTAGGTCGAGTTACTGTGGGGCCTACACCGTGGGGGGGTCGATGGGAGAAAATCTCCCATTAAAACTTACCTTACTTTTCTCATTGGGGGGTAGAGTATAGGGGTCGACTGGATACCAATCTGCTGTTGATTTGATGGGTCTTTACTAGACTCGCTAAATCAACCATCAGTGGATCGATCTCATAGCATCGATCCCGGCTGTTGTGTAGAACTTCCGTTAGAGGGGAGAATGAAGGAGACAGCAGCCCATGCTGCTCCACTCTATGGGTGCTCCACTGTAAGTGTATCTGCGCCCCTCTGCCTCTGATCTGATATTTTAGATAGCAGTGTTCATTTGAGCTGCCCATGTGCTGTCCCTCTCATGTTCTGCCTTAAGGCTAATTAGCCCTGTGCAAGTGAACCACCCTCAATTCCTTCATCGCAGAACCATTATTGAGAACTCTGAAGTAGAGGGGAGGAGGGCGAGTTGCGAAGCACCCATAGGGACACTCATCTCGAAGAGCCATCATTACTGCACAAGGTGAGTAACTTCTTCTTTAAGGAGTAGTGCCCTTATGTGCTCCACTGCAGGTGACTCCTGAGCAGTAGTATCCCTGATGCAGAGTTAGGGTTTCAGATTCAAGTCTATTTTGGATGACAATGCTGTGGAGCTGAAGATAGCATCAGAAGCTGAGTTGCTAATGATTATGTAGTGTTCTGCGAAATTATAAGCAGGTGCCCAAGTCATTGCCCTGTAGATTTCTGAGATGGGAACATCTTTAAGGAAGACAACCGAGGTAGAAACTGATCTTGTGCATATGTAAGCATTCAGGATGGAGGTAGCAAATTACAAGTATGATAACAATAGTTAATACAGTTTGAGACCCATTTGGAAAGTGTCTGAGCTGGTATTGCAGTGCCTTTTGACCTGTCCGCAATTGAGAGGAACAGCTTAGGAGATTTCCTGAAGAACTTTGTCCCATTCAAATAAAAAGCCAAGGCTTTCCTAATACCAAGCATATGAAGCATAGTCTCCCTGTTGTCACAGTTTGGGTAGCAGGTGGAAAGGTGAATGAGCTGGTTCATGTGGAAACATGGAGTCATCTTAGGGAGGAACTTTGGATGTGGCCTCAGGGTGACTTCATCTTTAAAGAAAATTGTGAAGGGGCGTATGTGCCATTAATGCCACTATTTTCCCTATTTGACATGCCAAGGTGATGACTACTAGGAATGCTGTCTTCATGGACAGATGCATAAGAGAACAAGAGGCCATAGGTTCAAAGGACAGTCTTGTTAGGTTCTTTAGAATGAAATTCAGATCCCACATTGGAGTGGGGTGTCTGATTTGTGGGAAGAGATTTTTCAGTCCCCTTGATGAAATCTCTGTTGTTCAATAGGCAAAAACCGAGTGTCCATCTATCTGTTGGTGAAAGGCCATGGTGGCCATATGATGTACCTTGAAAGAATTAAGAGAGAGCCCCACTATCTTGAGGCCAAGCATATAGTCCAGCACAGAGGGAAAGGAGGAAGATATCGAGGCAAATTGCTTGGAATTACACCAGACCAGGAATATTCAATTTTTGCAGGTAAGGGAGGTGGGTAGCCAATTTCTACTGTGTAATAACACTTTTCACCTCCTCAGAACAGCAGCTCTCTATGTATTGGAACCATAGGTTGGGATGGAGGGTTTGCCCGTCATTTTGGGAAAGGTTTAGAATGGGCTGGAGAGGGATTGGTGGACACATCGCTAGCTGTGCCAGGTATCGGTACCACATCTGTCTCAGTCAGGTGGGAGTAATCAATCGCTTACACTTTTTCTCTCTATTTTTATCCCAACCTTCGTCAGCAGAGGGAATGGAGGAAAGGCGTATAGAAGGCCTTTGTCCTGTGAGAGAAAGAGAGTCTCCTAAGGAGTGTTTTCCAGAGACTGGCTCTGGAGCAATAAAGTTGGTATTTTCTGTTTAGGTAAGTGGCAAATTTGTTCGGGTTCCCCAGTGAGAGAATATGCAGTAGAGCACTGTTGGGTTAATTTCCCATTTGTGGTCATGGGAGACCTTGCGCCTGAGATTATCTGCTGTTATAGTCTGTACTCCTGGCAGGTAAGCAGCTGATATGAGAACACTGTGGCAAATGCACAAATTCCAGAGTTTTAATGCTTCCGCACAGGGAGGATGATTTGGCACCCCCTTGTTGATTTATATAGAATGTGCCTGTCATGAATATAAAGGGAAAGGTGACTACCTTTCTGTATACAGTGCTATGGGGTCCCTCTTGACCAGAGGCACAAAATCCTCTTACCTGTAAAGGGTTAAGAAGCTCAAGTAACCTGACTGGCACCTGACCTAAAGGACTAATAAGGGACAAGATATTTTCAAGTGTGTGTGTAGGGGGGGGAGGAGGCTTTGTCTGTCTGTTGTGTGTGCTTGCTGGAGTCAGATCAAGGAAGCAAGCAATCCAACTTCTATAGAGTTAGTAAGTATTTAGCAAGGAAATGGTTAGTTTACTTTTATTTTGGCTTGGGTTTTCCTTTGTGTAAGAGGGAGGTTTATGCCTGGTTTTGTAAATTTTAAGGTTTTGCCTAGAGGGGAGATCCTCTGTGTTCTTGAGTCTTTTGTTATTCTGTAAAGTACTTACCATCACGATTTTACAGAGGAAATTCTTTAACTTTTCTTTAATTAAAATTCTTCTTTTAAGAACTTGATTGATTTTTCATTGTTTTAAGATCCAAGGGTTTGGGTCTGTGTTCACCTGTACCAGTTGGTGAGGATATTATTCCCAAGCCTTCCAGAAAAGGGGGTGTAGGAGTTTGGGGGGATATTTTGGGAAAGTAGGGCTCCAAGTGGCCCTCCCTAAATGTTTAAATCACTTGGTGGCGGCAGCATTATTTAATCCAAGGTACAAGAGAGAAATTGTGCCTTGGGGAGTTTTTAACCTAAGCTGGTAGAAATAAGCTTAGGGGGTCTTCATGTGAGTCCCCACATCTGTACCCTAAAGTTCAGAGTGGGGAGGGAACCCTGACAGTACCCATTATGTTGTCTGTCACGATTTTTATGAGAGTGTTCTTGATTAGTGGAAGAAAGCGTGCACAAGCATTTCTGACCTGTCTTAGTTCTAAGAGGTTGATATGGATAGTCAATGCCTTGGGGGATCATTTGCTCTGAACATTTGCAGAGCATGAAGGAGAGAGAACGCATGTGCATGTCAAACAGACACTGCAATCTAAAAATCTCCAATCAGAGAAGCAAAGACACAGATGCATCTACAGTGGAGCATCCATAGGAAACTACTCGAAGAAGCAGCTTGCTGGCTGATTTTAAATACCAGCAGAATCTCATACTATATCTGGATGGTTTGTCAATACTCACTGTAATATTCACTGAGGAGCACCATTTTGTGATGCTAAAGGCTTTGTTAACAAAATTAATACAAGGAGATTTAAAATTAAATCCGCTGAAGGCACAACTGGTAAAGCAGAAGGTAAACTTTGAGATTAACCGTGCAGCATAAGGAAAGATCTGTGGATCAGGAAAAGGTACAAGTAATTTTATCTTTGCCACTGCCCACTTCTGAAATTGCTTAAAACAATTTTGGGGAATGTCAGGGTTTTTCCGGGGATTTCATACCAGGATATGCAGAAACAGAAGCTCCATTATATGCTTTGCTTTAAAAAAAAAAAAAGCAGCAGTTGGGAGTGGAATACACAATTAACTGCAGCAATTGGTAAACTGAAGCAGGTGTAACAGATTTCTATTACCAATCTGCCTGAGGTGTCAGATGATCAGGCTAAAGCCACAGGATCTTTTGGGGAGGAGATGAAGGAACACATCAAGCATTTAAATTTTAAAGTTTTATTAATAAAATAATAAAACAAACAGCAGAGTGTGCTGGGAATGCTCCCATGTTACTCGGAGGAAGAAACAAAGTGTTAGCACCCCAAACCCTAACCCACTTTTATACTCACACATGCACTACCCAAGACTGGCCAGGGCTGTGTGTAAGGTCAGAAGAAGAGGAGAGAGGAAGGATGGACAAGAGTGCTGTTCTGGGCTCAGGCCATCCAGGTCTGCTGTTGCCCTACAAATTGCTCCAGCTCTCAGGAGGGTTTTAAGTCCTGGCTCCTGGGGGGAGGTGGGGTGCTTCATTCGGGGACTTCTGCTCCTGGTGCCATCTGTGCCAGTCCAAACTGGCTTTCTATGGTTTCTTTAGCCTTCCCAAAACACCCCAGCTCCTGGGACGCAAGGCTCAGCCCCTCCGCTTGTTGTTTTGTTTGTGTTTTTAATTTCTGCGGCTCTGGACATGGTTTTCTTTTTTGCTGGCCTTGCTGTTTTGCAGGTCTGTACAGTTGATTTTTTTTTTTTCCACAGCTGCTCAGGCACATTCAAGCCCCGGTCTTTCTTGGCTGTGAGCAGTGTCTTTGGGCAGCTAGGGCCAGTGTCTTATCTTCCGACTGAGCTAGCTGAGAAGTTGAGTAACCTGTTCTTTGCTTTCTTCTTTTTTCCCCCTTGCAAAGGAAACTTCCACTCCCCACTTACACACCTTTGACCCTCCCCAAAATGTTTTGCGATGCTTGCAACAGTGTTAGCAATATACAATGCTTATCTGCCTTCCCAGGGGACTCCCTGAGGGAGGGGGCCTTGGAGTGTTACACAGGCACTGGCCTCAACACTCATGTTAATCCAACCTAACTATTCACAGCCATTTGTGTTGGAATTAGCTGCTGCTGTGGTGGCATTAGCAGCCACCCTGGGTCAACATAAAAACTCGAAGTTAAGGCCAACTGCTTATGCATCTAGGGTTCTAACCTTTATGAAATAAAAATATTCATGATGTAAGAAACAAACGTTAGCAATCCTGGATGCAAAGTCGAATAAATGAAGCTGACCTGGCCGCTAAAGAAGCAGCTATAAAGCCTCTGGAATGGAAATTACAATTCAGCACAACTCCTGTTAATACTGGTAAGGCACAGTGGAAATATTTTAATTTGGTGGCCCTGCAAAACCAGGACAGCAGCATACAAAAACTTGTTCCAGGCAGGAAGTGCTCAGAAAATAGGGGGACCCCACTAATGGTAATCCTATCCCCCTTGGGAGAAAGTTCATGAACGGCTCAACCCTCAGATCAGAGAATGTAGTTGTTCCTGAACAGCTACAATTTGAACTGATATACCCATGACATGACTTGCCCACTGGGGGGCATCAGGAAGTTGAAAAGAGAGTGGCCCCATATAACAAGTTGATTGGTGGCCACAAATAAAGTTAAATGTTAAAAACTGCCTGATATGTGCTCGAACTAACCTAGGGCCTACAAAACGTAAGGCCAAATAAGGACATCAACAAAAAAAGGGACCTTGGGTCCAGTTAAAATTAATTACACTGACCCCTTACCTAAGACTGTTCAAGGCAATATATTTGCCTTGGTAATTGTTCAAGCTTTCTCTAAAAATTGGTAGACGCTGTTCCCATGAAATTTAACAGAGGAGCTGCGACTGCTAAAGTTCTTCTACAGCAGGTCTTTACCAAATGGGGCTCTCCTGGGTAATAAACTGAAATCAAAGGACACACTTTACCAGGGAATCACATCAGTGATTTTACTGAGTACACAGCAAAAATATCATTGCTGATCATCCTCAATCTTTTAAAATAGTTTTTAAAAAAATCATACCCTATAGCTAATACTAAGGACCTAAAAAAATAAAAATAACTGAAATGTTAAGTTGCCAAGAATACTAATGGCCTTGTGAGCTACCTTTAGATCTCTTTAAAATAACTGGGTGTAAAACAACACTTGAAAAATACTGTTAGCCCAAACCTTGTACAGCAGAGGACAGTCATGAATCAATTGCTGTCACAGTTAAAATGGCAACTTAAAGAAGCTGGGCAGCTAAAAATTTAGGGGTATGACAGCAAAAGGAAGCTCAATAATTCAGTCACTGTAAAAAAAAGTAGCAAGTAGGAAACTGTATAATGCTAAAAAAAACAAACAAAAAAACCTTGCAACCTAGCAAAGGAAAGGTATTTATGATGAAAAGAAACCGCCCTCTGGTCCCCCTGATAGCCATTAATAAAGAAGAGTGAAAGTGGAACAAATGGGTTCATATTAGCCTGTTTTTCTTTAAAAGAAATTATAATACTGCTATTAATATTTTACAGAATAGACTTGTACTGGAATAAATTGTTGAACTATGAACTTGAACTATACAAATTAACCAAACAAATCAAATAATCCAGACCTTCCGACCAATAAACTTTGCAAACTCATCACAAACTACAGATACGGGCAATTGGACGAAGCCAAGGACAACAGGAATTTCAGTGCCTGCCACAAATAAACTGAGTACTAAAAAAATTAATGTAGTCAAAAGATTGCATAGTAACATTTCATTAAAAGTACACTAAAAACACTGGTAAAAGAGACTTAACAGTACCATATTCTCAATGTAAAGAAGGGGTGCCAAGTTTCTATAACATGAAAATACAAAATGAGGGCACAACACCCGAACGTTGTAAAATTACAGTGCACAGTTTTAGAGCCAATGTACTACCTTAGAATGTAATGGGCACAATCCCACTAAAAACATCTGAAAAGGCAGCCCAAATAAAATGTATATTGCCCATAAATAAATAAAATAAAATAAAATAAAAAAATTAAAGCCAAAAAATAACTTGCTAGAAACCAACTTTAAAACATATAACTTAACATGTGTATTGGAAAATCAGGAACACTTTAAGTTATATCTATGGGTTGTATAAAAAAAGAAATAAAAAGGCAAATCCTCCTAAATTTTTACTTATGAAATCCGGATGGTTCAGAAGCTGTGTGTAGTGTCATTTGGCAAAACAGCAATGGAGCTGGGTACCATCTGGGTTTAATGGGACTTGTCTACTGCATCTGAACAAGTAGCATCTCGGGGTATTCATAAATTGGCAAAAGTACTTTGGTATAACCATGAAAACAAAGCAAAATTAAAAAAAAATAGTTAATAAGAACCAATGCAACTGTTTACCAGTATACATACCAATTTAATCTCTCTGTAAAATGGTGTTCTAAATCTGAGGTGTTCTGAGGGCTGCCCTAAAATAATTCCAGAACCAAAAAGTGATTTAAATCAGTCCCTCATCAAAAGTAAAAATAGCATATTATACAATAATGTGCGTCGGTTCTATGTCCTGGTAATTCTTCATATCATTCAATGGAATCTTTAAAAGGTCAATGTTTGTAAAGGTAGCCAACTAAAACTTTGTATAAAATTCATATCACAACTATAAAACAGCCCTAGAAACTAAAAATAATAATAAGTTAGTAAAATAATATGGGCATTCAGTGCATAGTTTAAATAAAAAATGTCCTTAATGAAACAAGGTAATATACAAAAGAACAAAGCCAGATAAATAAATTAAAATAGTGACTAAAAATAAGGTGCTCAATCCCCTCGCTAAAGTTAAAAATAAAGTGATTTTAAAAGCCTATGAATAAAGACAGGTTTCAGAGTAGCACCCGTGTTAGTCTGTATCCGTAAAAAGAACAGGAGTACTTGTGGTACCTTAGAGACTAACAAATTTATTTGAGCATAAGCTTTCGTGGGCTACAGCCCGAAGTGCCACAAGCACACCTGTTTTTATTAATAAAGAAACATACACGACATTACCACATCACTTAAAAAAAACCCAAAATAATGTTAACCACTTTATTTGTTTTAACAAGGATGAAATCCACGCTATGGCTAAAAAGGTAACGTGTTCGACAGTAAGTACATAAGTGCAGGAGATTAAGTGCTCATGAGGTGGGTTTGCCAAAGTGATGCCCTTGGAGCCATGCAATCAACTTGTAGTATGAATCATAGTAGCAATGAGAGAGGCCCTTTCCAAGGATCCTATCTTATGTGCCCAATATGGACATAAAATCAGAAACACATCATGAAAAATAAAAAGCACTGTACTTACACAGCAAGTAAAATACAATTATACAAAAAAAGGGTCTAACTTACCAACCCAATTCGTGTTTTACCCTTAAAACTGTAATTGAACACCACCCATACTTAAATTTATTAATCCAACAGTGATGAAAAGTCAGCCAAATTTTTGTAATAAAGTTACTTTGTGGCTTCTTAACTTTACAACACCCATTGCTAAAATAAATTTACATTTAAAATCTCTTCCACATGTATAAAAAATTAGATTTGGTAAATAAATAAAATAAGTGTTATAACAGTCAACTGGTAAAAACAAATAATCTTAAAAAAAGATCCAAGTATTGGTTTGTTGCTGGTGCCAGTAATATTCATTGTAATAATGATTGTATTGTGCTGTAAAATAAAATATATGCTTTAAAGGAAAAAACAAAAAAACAAATGTTAAATCACATAGCCCCCACCGCACAGCTCTAAATGAAGTAAAGCCCTGGTCAAAAGGCTAAAAACCCAAAGGTGGGGTCTATAAAAATGTATAATCTGGGTTAAATATATGTATATTAAATAATGTTTAAAAATAGATAATGTAAAAAAATATTTTCTGCTTTCTCCATGTGTTTTGTTGACAGCTTTCAACAGCAGTAAAAACAAAATTAAAATAGTGGGTTGGCATCTTATCTAAAGTGAATTCTTGGTCTGTGTAAATAACATGGCAAACCAAACAAAACAAATACGCAATTTACTAGCCAGTAAATCTCCCTAGAAAAAAAACTTCTCTCCCCCCATTAAATAAACAAAACTAGCCAAACACTAACACCAAAGCCATAAAAAGCAAAGTAACAAAAGAACAACAAAACTGTTATACAAAAATAAAATAAAAGCAACCTAAAATAGCTAAAATAAAAATAAAATTTTAGCAAAATAAGTAAAAGGTTATCAATTACGAAACTGGGTGTGTACAAAAATATTTATACATTTATTTGAAATAGAAATTTAGTTTTAATAATCTGTGCCTGGCCAATGTTACAAAACAAGGTTTAAAAATATATGCTTAAAAAAAGAGGGTGAAGCAACATAAAACTCACACCAAATAGAACCAGTACAAATTAAATAATGACCAAAAGAGCCAATTTGGACTTCAGGATTGGGTAATTAATCTAATTAGTTCTAATTAGCTACCCTGCTCTATCTGCTTTACTTAAAGTAGCAAGAGTGTCCTCAAATTCTTCAAGTTTAAAACTAGTTAAGTTTAGTAATTGGTGTAAACTGAGCTTTTCACCAGACAGGAGGGACCTCTGACTGACAGGCTAGGAACCAGTGTGCAGGGGAAGGCAGATTCTGCAAAGATCCTGGGGCAGAGGGGAAGAAAGAGGGATTGGCTGAGCACAAGGAAGCTGAGGGAGTGGAGACTACTGAGATTAGATGAGAAACTGTGGAGAGGGGGGAGGACTATGAAGAGCCTCCAGAAGATGACTGGAGTGAGGGTGGGTGGACTGCCAGAAAAACCAGAGTGTGACTGATACTGAGACAGGCTAGGTGAAGAAACTAGGATTGGCACAAGGACCCAGTAGAGAGCATGAAGGAAGGAGGGGAAGATACAGGGCTGGGTCAGTGACAGACTAAAGGGGACAGAATCAGAAATGTCTGAACACAACAGATCTTCCCTTCAGGAGTCTGTCATCAGCAGTATTAGTGACCACTGGATTTTTTATTTTAATAGTGGGAACAAAGCATTTGGGGAAAAGGATTTCCAAACAGTCTACATGCATGTCTATCTTACCACCAACCTATCAACAAGGTGATTGCCTCCTTGCGTGCCCCCTCACACTGGGAAGCTCTGCTTAGTTCCCTCAATAACTGCACAAAAGCCTGCATCCAATAACAACCCTTCTTAGGGTCTGGTTTATTAACATAAAATTCAAAACAAACACACACATCGTCTATCTCAGACTCAAGTTGGACACAGCCCCTTTTTCCTGAAAACTGTTTCCAAGCAGGGCATAGCTTTTCCACTCTTCCCAGTCTTTGCTTAGTCTCTCCCCTCATCCAATTCTGAGCTCCTTTGAGTGACTCTGCAATCTTCTGAGCAGTCACCCCCTAGCTTCTCTACCTAGTCTTCCAAAGGCTCGCAGTGACCAAGAGGCTATCCAGGGTCAAACATGCCCCCGCCCCCCTGCAGGAACCTCCTGCTCTCTTCAGCACCTGCCTCAGCTTCCTCTCGTTACCTGTTCCCCTCTGGCTCTCTCTAAAAACGAGTGGCTTTCTCAGACTCCATCAAGAGACTGTTAATGAGGCACAGTTGGGCTGGACCAGTTTTCTCTTACAGGTTCCAGTTCACCCTGTGAGACATCCTCTAATGGTCAAAAAAGGCAGGCCCAGCTTCTTCCAATACCCCACTGAATGCCTACATCGTGGGCTGGTACCCATGAACAACTTCTCTTTCTCTTGCAAGAGTATTCCTTTTGAAAACAGCAATACCTAGTTCTTTTGTTCGGTGTTCTTGGGCTTTCTGGAAAATAATGAACACCACCTCCCTATTTTTGCAGGTTGGCTGGGGAGGAGGTAAAATCTGCAAAGCCAACAGCTCAGGCATTATTCTTTAACAAGTTTTTGAGAGATGACATCCTGAGCCATTCTTTGCCTTTCCCACTTACTTCCCTTACAGCCCTGTAGAACTAAGCCAATATATTCATACAGTAAACATCACAAAAACCAGCTTGACATAACTATTCATAAATTAGAGCAGCTTCACTTCTGTCCAATGTTGTGAAAGAGGCAAGGGGCTACAGAAGAGAATAGATGCTAATATAGTTCAGGCAGTTGAATACTATCCTAGAGAACTGGATTCTATCCCTGCTTTTGCTGCAAATTACCTGTGAGATGCTAGGTATGTCTGTAAACCAGACTTCTCACAGGTGGCCAATAACTGTGTTTTTCTGCATGCCCAACATGTGACCCTGGGGTCTGATCTGTAGAAGTGCTGAGCATTTACAGCTGCAACTGAACAGGAGATGTGCTTTGAACATATAAAATGTTAAGTACAGTACTCAAAAATCAGGTCCTAGGTGCCTCAACTTGGGCATCCAAAATTCATTGACACTTTTGACCTTAATTTCTGTATTTCATCTGTAAAATTGGGATACCATCATCCCTTCACAGAGATGTTTGTGAAAATTAATTCATTAATGATTGTGAAGTACTCAGTTACCATAGTGATGACCACCATAAAAAAGCCCATCAGGAAATTGTTCTACCTTCATAATAGAGATGTAATAATGGACAGTAAATACAAAAGCCACACATTGAAAAATGAGAGTAAGACAGAATATTGCATATCTGCTCATTTGGTAAGCAGTGTCCATCCTGCACACTGAATGAGATGGGACTTGTGGAAAAAGTAATATGCGACCATGTAGTCAAAAAAAATGCAGGGAGCCCAAATTAAAGTTGCAAAAGCAACCTTAATTCTGTCATTTCCTAGATTCTGCAACCTTATTGTTCCTTTCATGTATTTCTTGTGTGTAATATATATTTTATTGTCATATAGCAAGCTGTTAGCCTCACAAGGTCAGTCATTCAGATACAGAGAATTATAGTGATACCTTCTGGAGGATCATCATAATATTAAATACTACAAAGGGGCCAAGAACATCTCAAAATATAGAGCACGAGTCCAGTCTAGTGGAAGCCTACTATTGATGACTGTGTGCAACTAATCCATGTCTCTTAAATATTTTTAAAGGCCTATATACAATAGTCATGGGCTGATTGCTCAAATGATATCTTACTGAAGGGCGCTCCCGAACGAAAACAAAAAAAATACCATTCATTCATTTTTGATTCATCTAAGTCAGGTGAACTTCTTCAAATTTTCTGAAGCAGAACAAATCTACACAATTAAGTTCTGGACATGAAATGGGTACCATTAGCAATTTGGTAACTAATACATGTAAGACTAGAGAGGAACTTTTTCTTCATGGGAGTGGGGGTCAGAAAGGCGATGGTAAGCTTCAAGGTTAAAAAAAAATAAAGAAAAGAAAAAGCAAACACCAATAATTCCCAATAGTATTAAAAATTGTCCAGGGACAACACTTCCTGTAAACCACCAGAGATTGTGCATCTTATTATAGATAACTTAACATGTTATTAGGATAATATAACTTCTCCTGCCATCGACCCCTCAAACTCAAACACTTGCAAAGCCCCTTTTCTATTTTGAAAGAAGGAAACCACAGGTTTTAATATATTTTTAGCATATAGTCATGTGGAAATGGTAGTGGGATTGGTCTGTTGTATAACTCCTAGGTTGTTCACATCCAAAGTCCAATACAAGCATGAGCAGGTCTTCTGAGTGTTGATGCCAATTCATTACCAACTCATCTATGGGCTTCTTCCCCAGTCAAAGAAAGGTAAAAAATGCCAAACCAGGAAGGTGATCCTGAATTTCTGTGAGCACCAATCTATTGTTCAGATGCAGCAGCTCAGGACCAAATCCTCCCTCAGTTACACCTATGCAACCCTTAATGAAATCAGAATTGCAAACTAAGTAAGGGCCTTTAAGATAGTCTTTTTGAACAATTTTAAGAAAAACAACATTTTCGCACAATTTTTGGTTTCCTTCAATATCCGTTCAGCTCATTAAAAAAATATGCAACCAGTTACAATTAACTGCAATCAGTAAATCAGAAAAATAACCTGGCAGAGAAATACAAAAATGTAATGCTCAAAATAAGTTTATTTAATATATGAAAGTGGTTCAGTTAATTATCCACACTGGCTATATTTTCAGTATAAACCTGTAAAAAATTAAATGCCAAAAGTTCTGAAAAAATACAATTAAATTCAAAATTCTGAACACTGAGCAAAAGGAACAAACGACCAACAATAATCAATATAATCCATATTACAGTGTGTGTAGTTTTAAACATTAGCTAATGTAGCTTAGAAACATAGAAATCCGCTTTATTCACTTTAACCAGTGACTGTAATAGCTTAGACAACATGAATTCAAACTTCCTAGAATTCAACTACTGTTCCTTTTCTTTCAAATATGAAGAAAGTAGGAAAAAATTACCCTAAATTCAGGATGAAAAGCATCAACTGGTCATCAACTTGCAGTACAATGTTAAGATAAGGAATTACTGATTAAGGGCTAATCTACACTACTGCGCTACATTCTGGTGAAAGTGTTCTCCCATCAGCATAATTACGCCACCTCAGCAAGAGGTGGAAAATATGTTGTCAGGAGAACATCTCCCGCTGACACAGCGCTAGCCTGGACAGGGTTTAGGTCGATGTAACTTGCGTCACTTAGGGGGTGGCTTTTTCACATCCCTGAGTGATATAATTTACATTGACTCAAGTTGTATTGTAGACAAGCCCTTAATTTCTAACAAGTTTTATAAAGTTCAGTTTAGTAAAACTGGGTAGCAGCATAAATACTTCATGGTATCCCTCGATCAGTAGGCTCAGGTTCAGTTGCTTTGTTGCACTGTCCTGTCTGCCACGTAAAAAAATATTAACTTCTCACTCCCCCCACCCCCCACCCTCAAATAAGAAAGCCTTGTTAAAAACAGAACTAATTAGAAGATATTATGTAACGCTTAGGAATCTACCACTGATCCCTTTGCACTGGTCATATTTCCATTGCCAGCAATGGAAAGTCTCTGAGGGGAAGAGATTTTCCAGAACCAGAAAGTAAAGCAGTTGATCTATTGATAAAACAATCTGGATGGTTTAAATGCTCTTGAAATTTTGCTAGCTTCAATTAAAGCCTGTAGTTCGAAAAAGAAAAAAATATCAAATACATTTGATAAGGGTTAACATTTTTAACACTGACATTTTCAGCGTTAAGATCTTATTTGCTTAAACAAAAAACGAATGTATACTGAAGATCAGCAACACACAAATTTAGTTCGCACAAATGCATTTTTGCTGTTTTATGACTGAAGACGACCTATTTTGAACAGCTACTATCAAGGCTTCTGCTTCTTTTTGCCAGATACATTTTTCTGTAGGTCTGAAACATCGTTTTCGAGTCTTTGACTGGAACATGGAGAGCCTCATTTCCTTCCAGGATTTGTATTGCTGCATCAAGTGGAATATCATCATCAACTGAAAGACAGATATGAAGTCAGTTACACTGAACATCACTACTGAACATTCATCACTTACTTACAAAATTTCAGCAAGCTACGTTTTACCTTTTAAAATAAAGTGAAATACAAATGCAAATATTTAAGAGGTCAGAATGAGCATTTTACCCGTGTGGTATTTAAGACCACCCATTGTGAAAACAACTGTTACATAACCTTATACTAAACAATCTAGCATTTAATTCCATTCCCTATAACCATTTTTAATACTGAATTGTAACAACTGCATGAAGAAATGTGGACGAAAAGGTTTAGGCCTTGTCTACACTAGGGAATTACAGCAAAATATTTCCACCGATGCTACCGTTGGTTCAGCTGCATCCAACTGGAGCTGAAGCATAGATGAAGCTTCACCTGAGGCATTACCACATTGTTGGGGCAGTAACAATCTCCATAAAGCACCAGAGCCATGTCTGCACTCAGGCTCCCATTAGTGCAGTTGAACTAGCGGGAGCACCAGAGATAATATTTTGCTAAAGAGTACATTAACAATTTTTGAAGACAAGGAAACAGTATTTGATATTTATTCCAACTGGAATAATCAAGTCATTTCACCTTGAGCTGTTCCTTCAGTTTTTCTTTGCTTCATTGGGATATAATTTAACCAATCTTCCTTTTTGCTTTTGACCCCTGAAAATTAAAAAAGATAAACGAAACTGAATGGAGGGATAAATCTTACAATTACCACTAATTCTTACCACTCATGTTATAAAGCACACAGCCAGGCATAACAGGAGAGCCAGTAAGTGTTAAGGCTCAAATTGTTCTATATAGCTATTCACTATTTATAGCAGGAGTGGCCAAACCGCAGCTCAGGAGTTGCATGCAGTTCTTTTACAGTTAAAGTGCGGCTTGCAGAGCTCCCACAAATCCCCACTCCATTCTCCACCTACCAGACCGGGGGGGGGGGGGGGAAGGGAGGAGAGGGCAGAGCTCAGGGCTTGTGTCCTGCAGCAGGGTGATTGGGCTAAGGGCTTTTCCCTGGGGGTGGGACAGGAGAAATTGGGCTTTCAGCCCTGTGAGAGATGCCTGCCAGGGCTTCAGCAGGAATGGGGATGAAGCTCTGAGCCCCAGCTGGTGCACCTGGCTCTTCAAATTTTGAAGACTATCATATGTGGCTCAGAGCGATAGTACATTCAGCCATCCCAATTTATAGTTTTGTGTAATACGAAATCTAAAAGACTGGAATTTCTACTGTTTTACTTAACTCCACAAGAGAACAATAAATCATAAAATTATAATCAATTCTCTTCCCCTCCACTCAAAAAAATATCGAGGGTATATGGTTTTAAGCCCAATACCGGCAATAAACTGCTCTTGGCTTTGCATCACAGCATTCAACCTAGTTTTTGCCTCATTTCGTACGCAAGACCACACGTTATTATTTATATGGTTTCACGGATAAGGAGAAAACTTTAATTTATACTGCACCTGCCACAAGGGATGTGTCTCTTTCCGAGGAGTGTGCAATATCCAAACTCTCTCCATCAGTGGCTGTATTTCTGAACAGTATCTCTGGACACAATTTAAACTCAAGCATTTGTGGTCTGTGTAGTTTATCCTCTGAAGGTGAGCTATCAGTTTTCCAGTCCTGGCTGGGCTCTGGAACTTTATTAGATTTTATATGCCATATGGGTTTGGCAGGTGTTGTGTCTAGTTTTGTCAGACAAATGCTTTCTTGGGCAGTACGTATAAACGCAACTCTATTCAGATAGTTTTTTTGTTGTTCCCTTTTAAGAGAAATGTTCAGTCTACTAGTTTTTCGATTTTTTTCAGAATGTTTCTCTCTATTCTGAACATCCAGGTCTTTCTCTCTGCCAGAAAAGTAGGTTTTAGACTTTTTACAAGGGCGCCCTTTTTTTTTCTTTGGTTTGGGGATATAATTATGATTTGCTAACAATAAGTTTTTATATTTCCAGACATTTTCTTCTTTCGATATTGAAGATTTCTCAAAATATGCCACATCAGTACTTTGTTTATTAAATCCTGCATGTTTGAAAGTGTTCGTTTCATATTTGATTCTTTCACTTTCCAGTTTTGGTTTTTTGGAGTCTCTCTCCCCAATCATGTTTTCTTTCCGCTTTTGTCTATATAAACATTCCTGTGAAGGTAGGACATTTATAGATTTATGCTGAGAATATTCATACTTTCTTGAGCTTGCATTTGGGGATTTTCTTGTGGCTCCATGATGATTATCAGACTTATGTTTTATTTCCGTTGGCAATTTTGTCTTCTCTTTAATTTGTCCATTCTTGCTAAATGTGTAATTATGTCTCTTAACTCTGTGTGCTTCACCTGTACTCTGTTCAAGTTTTTTATATCTATGTTCTTCATATATTTTATTTTGTTTGACCTCAATGGTTTCTGAAATTTTTGAATTGTGGACATGTGTCTTGGATTTCATGGCCAACCCTTCTGTTCGTGTTTGATCTTTTTCAGAAGATTCCATCTTGCAGACTTTTTCTTTTTTCTCTGTTGATATTATCAAGTGTTCTACATTTGTATGATGGACTTTTCCTGAAGCAAATTCCTCCCTTGTGCATTTCTGAGAATCTGTTTCACTAGTCCAAACTTCTTTCTCCGAAGGAGTCAATACATGGAATTCATGTATTCTTTTGAATTGATCAGTCTCTCTCTTCTCAGGAGAATGAAAAGGTCTGATTATTTCTCGGTGTGCTCTAGCTGATTTGTTTAGCTTAATATCTTTGTTTATTGTAGCATTTTGGGCACATTTTCTATCTTTGTCTAATGTGGGAAGATTTTTGCTTGTATCATGTAATTTGACAGGAAGCTGCAGGTTGTTTTCCACTGCACAGTTAGTCTTTGTTATGAGACCAGTTCTACTAGTTGTTTCCTGTCTCCCTTTAAAGACAGTGTTTTCAGCTTCTGAACACTGATTGCCACCATCCTGTTTCTCCAAAGCAACATCCTCTTGAGATTTGCATGAGCACTCTGGCACTGCATAAACGGCAGCTAACCAACCCATTAAACAACAATATGTAAATTTTTTATCTCGTTTTGGGACTGCGGTTTCCTGTGTGCTCTTTTCCCTCTCCATGCCTAGATTCTGATCAGGCTGGATATGCCTTTCTAAAGTCTCTCTCTCTGATGAATTGATTTCCAGTTGTTGATTTTTAGTGTTTTCCACCATGACTTTGTTACAGGATTGGTGATTATGTTCAGGGAACAGTTCTTTCATTTGTTCTGAATTTAGTATTGTGATTTTTATTTGGTTTATTGGATCCTTAGGATCACAGCTTTTGCTATAAGCTTGAGTTCCTTTTTCAACTTGATTCTCTGTTGTCTCAACCACAGAATCTTCACTTTTAGTCAGCTCTTTCATTAGTACCTCTGTACCTTCAATCCCATAAGGAAACTCTTCTAAAAGTTCAGTCAGCTGATCATTTAGAAAGGTTACAGATACTGCTCTATTACCACTAATCCCATTGTCCACTGTATTTTCCTCTTCATTGAATATACGTTCTTGCGTATTTTCTTCCTTTGCAGTAGAATAGACATCTGTTTCACCGATTACATTAAATGATAGGTCTTGTCTGTTTCTGATCAACTCCTGGTTAACATCAACAACGTTTTCTCCATTCCTGGAAACTATATTTTGCACTATTTTTTGTCCCGAGCTACAAACAGTTTTAGAAGTGTCTTCATTTTTTTCTTCCTCCAAACTGCTTACATTTACATCATCAAAAATCTTTTTATTACACTCATTTGTATCACATGAAAACGTCTCTAAACTTGGTACTCCTAATGGCTTTGTTGGGGAAACTGCTTTAGACACAGGTTTTTGCAATAGCAGAAAACTCTCACCCTCAAACATATTTGTTTTCATTTCAGATTCTCCTTTACAAGTGTCTAATTGTTGTTCTTTATGCTTTGTACTAGAAATATTTTCTTCCAACAAGGCACCATTTTTCTCTAAATGCATCAAAGGGACAGAACTGAACATATTGGCTATTTGTGAATTATAAGATGCATCACTTTCAACAAGTGAACATACGCTGGAAATCTGTAACATGTCATCCTCTGACACAATGGTGGTAGCGCCCTCTGGTTCTACAAAGTCCTCACAATCTTTATTCTTTGTTAGATCATCTTGAGACATTAGACTAGAACCATTTGTGCTTGTTTTCAGCAAAGAAGTTTTGTTTTGTAAACTGAGCTGCATGTTAGTTTTTTTCGCTTCTTGTGCAAGCTGATCAGCTTTTCTTTTGTTTACATCATATGAGTAGTTTGAATTTACAGCATCTTTTACTATTTTGTTTCCATTAGCTGATTTGGTGTACTGCATATCTGAATCCACTTTCTGTATTGGAATACATTTATTGGATGGTAAGTAAGTAGTTTCCACTATCCCTTTATTGGTATTTGCCACTACTGAAACATCTTCTTGTTTCTCTTCTTGTAGACTACATACACTACCTCCTTCAATCACTGAATAAATTATTTCAGCAGAAAACGTTGTATTTTTTTCTTGATGTTCACTTAAAGTTCTCTCTTTAGAAAGTATTAAAGGAGAAACTACAGCAACTTGGGGTTCAAAACCCTTGATCAAGTTGGAACTCAATGTATCATGTTTTTGCCCAATAGAAGGAGTTGTAGAAGACAGAGTTGTTTCATTTGTACTTATTGTAACTTTATTTAAGTCACTTTTAGCTACTGCAGTTTGGTTGTTCTCCAAGATACGACATGTATTCTGATCATGAAATCCTTCATAAGATGATGAAATCATATTTGATTCTATGTTTTTATTTGACTGACTATATTGAACATCCACAGATTCTGAAGGACACTTTCTCCACAAAGCAAGACATGCTTCTAGCTCTTCCATAGAAGTAGTACAGCTGTTCATTTTAGAAAATGAGTTTCCAGTAGCAACTGGTGGTGGTGTATTCTCAGCTACACCATTAGTTACACCTAGTTCAGCTGTTTCTGAAGCAAGAGGATTTATGTGAGAAGTACTGAGTATCTTCTCGTTGTTCAAAGTTTTAGTGTTCTCCGTTGGCTGAGAACAAACGCCTTTAGTGTGCTGATCCAATTCAGGACATGCAGATATTGAACACTGCACTGTCTCTACAGCACTTTTTACTTCTCTTTTGCTGGCCAGTGAACTTCCTCCTGACAGTGTTAAATTGGAAGCTGTTTTTTCATTCTGAAGGAGGCTAGACATTTTATCAGCAAGAGCACCAGACTTTTTTTCTTGCAAAATATTCATGCTACCTAGAAGAGAGTGGAGAAGTGAGGCCTCCTCAGTGTGAACTGATATATTTTCTGGTAGGACTCTGTCAGAGCTACTAAGTTTGGTAAAACCCAAAGTGTTTTCAGTGCATTTCATGGTCTCTTGAGTAGGACCTGCAGCTGGTGCATTCTTTGGGCCCAATACTGAAGTTCTCTCAAGATTATTTAAATGAACTGGGAGTTTATCCTGATAGGCAATCAAAACAGAGCTTGAAGTAGAATTTCCTTGGTTAATCCAATGACTATTCTGAGTCTTATCTAATCCTTCACTGCCAGTGTTGGTAATGTTTTTGTCATTTCTTTCTTCAAGTGAAGACTGACGAAGTGCCAGTTGTTGACTCTTCATTCCCACTGTACCAGAGTGTGAAAATGTTCCAGTCTTATTGGCCACATGTGGAAAAAGCTTAAAGTTAGTGTTTTGATTTTGTGGAGGAAGGTCAGAGGTCATTTTATTATGCTCTGAAGATGCCAAGAGTTTTTGTTTTATTAAAAAAACTCTTTCAAGTATTGCATATTTTTTTTTAATTTCCAACAGTTTCTGAGCTTCCACAGCCAGACTCTCTTTTGTTACTTTCAATCTATCATCTGTTGATGAAATACTTTTAGAATTATCGGGCAAATCTGTTGAACCATTAATTGGGCTCTCTTGTATTGAAGCTATTTTATTCGGTGGCTCAGAAGGAACAGTTACAACTTCTTGCATGCTGTTAAAATATTTTTCTAAAATGTATGTTGAAGGCTTAGCTGTTGCATTAAAAGATTGATTTGCTGTCACATTTCCACTTAAATTATAAACATTTCCAGTTGCCTGACTAGTTTCTCCAGACTCTAGTTTCTGCCAGTGCTGTTGTACATCTTTAATGTAAGAAACATTACTGTGATCTGACATAGGTTTCTGCCGGTTCTGAATATGTTCATTAGATATAATTGGAACTACCTGCTGAAGACCTGTCAAAGATTGTGCTGCAGCTCTACAATCATAACTAGAAGGATAGCGTGGAGGATTTCCATTATGATCTTCAGAGCCAATTTGGGCTGACGCATATTGTTGTGATTGTACACCTATTGCAGTGTTTGAACTGGATGAATGCGTATCCTGAAATGGAGTGCTAGGACAGTGTACTTGTTGCTGGAGATGTTGCGTAGGGAAAGCAAAAGCCAAAGAGTTCTGTTGAGAATTTACATACTCATTTGATGACTGATTAATGGGTACTGTAGTACATTGTTGAGAAGATGCAGGCCCATTCAAGTTATATTGTGGTACCCATTCTATTGGCAGCTCCCGTGAAGATGTATTGCATGCTTGGTTACCTTGATGAAACATCACAGTTCTTGTAAAAGTAGGTTGTGCTATTTGAGGCTGCATAGGATACGCATTTGTAGTCACATACTGACTCTGTGGCTTCTGAGGTATACTCTGTAAATTTTTTGCAGGGCTTGTTTGTGATGACGCAGTAGCTATGCTTGATTGGGAAAAAACATGCATGTTGGACACCGAGTTTGGCCAAAGATTTAGAGTAGTCTCTACTGGCACATGTGTAGCTTGTTTAGGGACAAGCCGCCTGGTTTGTACACGAGAAGGTGGATGCCTCTCAAATGAACGTTGTGAGGTAACAAGAACTCTACCAGGTACCGATTCTTTTGGAAATGCTTGCTGCAATGTTTTGTATCCCTCAGTATTTTGGAAAAATAATGGATTTGTAACCATGTTAATGTTAGACTGCAGATATACCGTCTGGTTACTTCCAGGATAAGTACAAGCATTCTGAGTAGAGTATGTGCTTGTCTGAGGGAAAGCACATGTATTAGAAAGCGTGTGAGAAAAATGAATTCCTTGACTTTGCAAGTTCTTCTGATTATCAGCATTTTGGGGTGGTCTTACATTCCAGTTCATCCTGTCTTGGTGTTGCTTTTATTTCTGTTGAGTTTAAATTCAGAATTCTAAAAAGAAGTCAAAATATTAATTATATTTAGGCCAATAAATGTTTTTATTCTAACTTTCAAATATCTACTATTAACAGAATTGTTTGAATGAAATGAAGTTGTTAGATAAAACTTCACTTACGAGCCATAATACTGACATCAAAAATCCCAAATGCTAAAAAGTACGTTAAAAAGATCTTTCCCAGAATATGATCAAGTTATGAAAAACAAAGTCACAGCATATGAATTTGGATTTTTATATTTGTTTTCACTCATTTTTGCTTAAACAAAGAAATGTATGCAATAATAAGCTAAAATAAGCAACAAGTAAAAACAGTTGAACCCAAACATTTACAAAGCATAATATCAACTCAAGGACTAATAAAGCATAAGGCACATTTTATAAAAAAGAAGCTTCACTTTGAAAAAAGTCTGTGATATACAGAGAAGCAGACTTCCAAATATTGGCTGGGGGAATCATTTGTAGTTAAAAGATTTGTCCTCAAATATTTGTGTCTTATTTTTCTCCAATTCTATTGGAGATGTAATTTCACCCTCCTTGCAGTTACAGCCAGCCATTAATTACTGAATGCAAAGTTGTAAAATTCAGTATAATCAGTTTGACATTCTAAACTATACATAAATAGTCATCTTCCTTTCTTAATATTGTTTGTCAACATTAAACTTATTCTGTAGCCAGAAGGGATGGAGTCAAGCACATATATGACATCAAGAGAAAACAGGAACTTGTAAAATTTACATATGACAAAGGGCTCTGGTGTCCAACATTTCTGTTTAATATAGATATTCCAGGTACTCGGTATCACATCGTAAAGTTTATTGAGAATCAGAGAATAAAAACTTATCTTTTTGCTTTCAAGATCTGAATTAAATAACTACTGGACTGCTCAAGCATTTGTATACATTTCAAGAAAGATGACTAAATAATTTTAAAGACTAAAATAATTAATATAGCAAGTTGCAAGATAATTGATAGACTATATAAACTAATAAAAACTAAACAGCTACAGTTGCGGCACTCAAAAATTCCTAGCAAATGCAATAAGAGCTAACTATAGTAATTGACACTGGTAAGAAGAAATTTATAGATTAAAAAGCTAGTCTGAATCTCTCAAATGACTATGGGGCAGAATTAAGGCTGTTTGTAAACTGTGAGCCTCAGAATGTTCTTTAGAGGTGCCAATCAATCCCTCCTCTTCCATGCAAACCCAAGACAACTTATTTCCCTTTCTAAAATAGAATAGGACAGTCATTCAAGAGCCTACGTGGGGCTGGTGACTTTTTTGGCTGTTTCAGATCTGCCAATCCTAAAGTGACTCCCAGATGGTGAGGCTGTTTGTACCCCACAAGCCTATAAAGTTCCTTCATGCTCCAGATGAATTTAAGGGGGAAATTGCTCCAAATAAACTCCTAAAAAGCACTGCAGGGAGGGAGATTACAGATATCCTGAAAAGCCTCCATAAATCAGTAAGAGGAGTGAAACAGTTCCTGTGCCTTCTTTCTCTACTACTTTCTCCCACAGCTGCATGCTCATCCTCCTCACTCCACTCCACCTACCCTCCCCCATCACTACTAAAACCTGCTAAAGGGTCTGCTTGCTGACTGTATAGAGCCATAAAGAGGGAGGGAAGCCCAGTGACCTTGGAATAGGCAGAAGAGTTATAACTAGGTAAAATCCCCAGCTAGATGAATAAATAAGTTTAATTGTTTACTTTAAGAGGCCTCTCACTAAGAGCTATAGAGCTGAACTTAAAGATTAAAGGAAGACAGTTTTCCAGCAGACATGACATCTTTTGATATCTTGTTTTAAGTCTATTGGAGCAGACAAGCCATTCTGATATTACTATTTAAAATCATAACAACTTACCAAATTAGTATTTAAGTGACCAGTGTGTAGTCTGTGCACTCAGTGAAGTCATTGGTAAAGCCCCCATTGACTTCAGTGAATGAAGAATCAGGCAATCATCTCCACTGAATTAATCTAATAAATTAAGTTTTAGATTTTTTTCCTTCCCCCACTACCCTTTAAAAGTGACCAAACAAATGTTGAGATATTTTGGCCTCTACAGAACCCCTCTAATTTTAAGCCCTTCTCATTTTTAATTTTAAGTCAAATAGGAACTCACACAGTCAAAGACAATAACCTACCAATTTTGAAGGTTAATTTCTCAGTTCATCAGGGAAAAGAAATGCGTCAAAACAACCGCTCCTGGCACACTCTCCTCTGGCAGGACGCAGGATGGCAAGTGCTCCTGTCACAGTTGCCCCTTGGCCCAGCCATAAAAGGAACACAGCCCCAACAATTCAGCCCCATTCAGCCTCTCTTGCTCAGGAAGGTCAATAAGCTAGCCCCTCCACTGGTCTCCTAGCCAGTTCTTCCCTTTTCCTGGGAAGGACCTGCATATCTTTCCATTCTCTGGAGATTTTGTCCCAGGCAGCTCTCACCTGCCAACCTATGCTCTAAGTGTATGTCTAATCAGGAACTAGACAGCAGCAGCTAGCCTGTGCCAGCTGACTTGGGCTCACAGGACTCAGGTTGTTTCTCTGTTGTTGTCGACTTCCAGGCTTGAACTCCAGCCTGACCCCTGGGACCCTGTGGAGTGGGAGAGTCCCAGGGCTCAAACCCCAGTCTGGGTCCAGAAGTCTACACAGCAATGCATCCTGAGCCCAATGAGCCCGAGTCAGCAGACATAGACCACTGGGGTGTCTAGCTGCTGGGTAGACATACCCTCAGCCAGCCTTGACTCACTAGGTCTCCCCTCCCCTCTAGGGCCCATGTGCCCTCTTTAAGCCTAATCTGGAGGCAGCTAAAAAGCGTACTGGCCTCTTCCTGCTTAAAGGGCCAGTGCAACCCTGTGACAATGAATTCTTCCTTTTTGGAGGGAGGAGAGCACTTATAAGAAGATCAGTTGGAATGAATAAACTGATAACTGCCAATTCATACTTCAACATCTAGTACAAAGAATAGTCTATTTTAAGTCCATCCAAGAGCCACTGTGCATGCCATTCTACCATGAAAACTGATTGCCTCAGACAGCACCTTCAAACTCATTTAGTCCGTGTGTTTGTTCAAAGTCATATCTTATTGTAGGGACAAAAAAAAACCATTTAGTACTTTTTACTCATTAGTATTACAGCATCAATACAGTCAAAGAGGGAAGCATAGTCACTTTTGAAAATTTTGCCAAAGTGACTCATGAGGCTAAGTCCCGTTTTCAAAAATTACAGGATCCTAAGTGCCTAAGCTAGGTCTACACTTGGAAGGCTTTGATGATATAGCTAAACTGCCAATGTGCTCCTAGCATGGGTGCAACTATGCTTTTTGCTAGTAAATTGCACCCACACAAGGAGATTCTGCTGCCACAACTATGTCACAAATCACGTCACCCCCTGCGTGCACGCCCACACACACACACACACACCCCTAGCTATGCTGGCAAAAATTTGTAGTGCAGACCTGGTCTAAGTCTCATTAAAAATCCACGGGATTTAGGTGCCCAGCTGCATAGGGCATTTCTGAAAGTGGGACTTACAAATTTTGTAAAATTTTTATCCTATATTTTCTCTGTGTGCATTGGTAGAATCGTGAGCAAGTTCAAACTGAAGTGCCAACAAAAAACAAAATAAAACCCACCAACCATGCAGCAACGACATTTGTGACATGTCAGTTGCACTGCAGAGACAGTTACTTCAAATCAGGTAGTGAAGGTCAGTGTTTTTTAGTGACAGGCAAAGGGAATCCAACTTATATTTCAATTCCTAAGGGTCACTCACTCGCAGTACCTGGTAATATTAAAAGTAGAAAGGTCTTCATTTATTTGAGGGTCTTCCTGAACTTGACCTTTGATTTCTGAATATTTAAAAATAGCTGAACTGTATACTTGAGTACTAATTTTAAGGATTGAATGTTGTTACATGTTTGGATGTAATAAGATATGCTGCCAAATAACCAACTCAGTTGAAGATTTAAGACAGACAAAATCAATACTTAATACAGCACTACACAGAATACAGAAAGGAAAAGACATATATACCAATCTCCGACTGCAGAAGTTTGGCATGACCAACTCCCCAAAATTTAACCCTTTACATAGCAGTAAGACAAAGAAGATCCTTTCATGCTTTAAATTTTATTTTGAATCAATAATAAGCCAAACATTTGTAACTAATTCATCACTAATAGGACCATCAGTAGCCACAATTAACTCTTAATGAGTAGACAAATCAATGCATTAGTCAGTGGTTTGCTGTAATACTAATTATAGAACACATCTGTCAAGGTTCCTTCCCCACTCTGAACTTTAGGGTACAGATGTGGGGACCCGCATGGACACTTCTAAGCTTAATTACCAGCTTAGATCTGGTATCGCTGCCACCACCCCCAAGCACTACTTTTCTTCCCTGGGTAGCCTTGAGAGACTTCACCAATTTCCTGGTGAACACAGATCCAAACCCCTTGGATCTTAAAACAAGGAGAAATTAACCATCCCCCCTCCTTTCTTCCACCAACTCCTGGTGGATCCAGATCCAACCCCCTTGGATCTAAAAACAAGGAAAAAATCAACCAGGTATTTAAAAAGAAGGCTTTTAATTAAAGAAAAGAAAGGTAAAAGAAAACCCTCAGGGAGAGATTAGCATACCAGCTACACTCACAGACAACAGATTCAAAACACAGAGGATGTTCCCCTGGGCAAAAATCTTAATACACACAAGAATACCCAAATTTTGATAATTCCCTTAATGGTACCAAAACAAAGTTACAAAGAAAATAAACAAACCTATTTATCCCTTTCTAAAACTTACTACTCTGATAAGGGACTGGTTCCTTGATCTTTTTCACTCCTTCTGAAACTGAGACTCTAAACAAAGGAAAACTTCTCTCCTTCCTTTTGAAACATCTTGTTCCCCATTGGTTCCTCTGGTCAGGTGTCAGCTAGGCTAGGTGAACTTCTTAACCCTTTACAGGTAAAAGAGGCATTAACCCTTAACTATCTGTTTATGACAACATCTGTTATAACAAATGTTCCCTCTTCATATTGTTAATTACTAGTAACTTATCAATAACAGTGTGCATTTATAAGCATCCCGTATCAATTACACAAGCCTGTCCATTACAACACACATCTATTAGTTGCCTGAGGTCCGTTCCTGACATCCGAACCAAGTTAGCAAGGTGAAGGGGGAAAAACAGATTAGATCATTAAGTACAGTCCAACTATGATTACAGACATCCATTTGTCTAAAATCACACACAACATTCTGGGATTTTTGGCCAAGGAATCATGAGAGTTTAATATACAAAAGAATCATAAGATTAATATTTATTAACAAAGCAAACATCTGGTGTCTGTTCCATAATTTTTACAGGCACATTAGTCTCTTCTCCGTCTAGTCCTTTGTCCTACTTTGTTCCAAAGCAGCCTCAAAAACTGAAAGTAACTACATTCACTCCCTACTACTTTCACAGCCCATCACCACATTATTAAACGGTGATAGGCACAATATATAAGCCTTAAAAAGGAAAAGAGGAGGTTACTTACCTGTAACTGAAGGTTCTTCAAGATGTCTGGTCCATATCTGTATTCCATTGAGTGTTATGCATGCATACCATGCATCAGAAGTCAGAGAATTTGAAAGTAGCCACCGCTGGTCCATGCATGTGCCCTGGCTCGCCTCATGCTTCCATGTAAGGCAATAAAAGGCAGAGAGCATGGACCACATCTTTAGTTCCTTCTCCACCATTAATTGACCCATCTGCAGCAGAGGGAAAGGTGGGCAGGAAGTGGAATACAGATAAGAACCACGCATCTTGAAGAACCTCCACTTAAAAATCTCTGCTTCTTCAAGTGATGGTCTCTACTGTATTCCACTGAGGGTGATTAACAAACTGTACCTACGTTGGAAGAGGGTGCAAGGTTGAGGATGGAGTGGTCACGTGGAGAACTGCCATGCTGAAGGAAGCATTCACTGCCAAGTCAGAACTCCACCTTGCTACTCTACATATGTCTACAAGGAACCCGTCCTAAAAGGAGGCCATGGTTGAACCCTGAGCTCTTGTGGAGTGAGAGCCTGCAGGCGTGTAGGGAGAGTTAGGCCTGACAACTGGTAGAAGAGTTTAATGCAAATAAAAATCCACTTGGAGATTCTCTGTGTGGAAATGGTTTGCCCAGAGTATCTCTGCTATTGCAACAAATAGTCTAGAGGACTTGCTAATTGGTTTCATTCTGTGCAAGTAGGAAATTGTAGAGCAGCACTCCTCAGGGGGAAGGAGAAGCTTCGGAGTTAGGTCTAAATGGACAATAAGACTGTATCTCTCAGCCGAGTGTCCAATGGTGAATCCTGGTCAATGACATAGTGTTGTATGAAGATGTGAGATGATGTCCAAGTAGCTGCTTTACATACATCAGTAACAGGCACGTCATTCAAGAAGGCTACCAATGTTGAAACTGATCTTGTGCAGTGTGTTCTGACTCATGATGGGGGTTGTAGCTCATGTTGACAGAAGTAAAACTGGATACAACTTGAAATCCTTTCGGAAAGTCTCTGTTTAGATATGGATTTGCCTTTAAACCCCTCTGTAGTGTGGAGAAACAATTTAGGAGTTTTTCTGAACAGTCTGGTCTGTTTGAGATAAGAGGCTAGTGTCCTTCTGATGTCCAGGGTCTGGAATGCAACCTCTTGTCTGTTCTTGGTTTAGGGAAGAATGTGGGAGGATGAATGGGTTGGTTGAGGTGGAATGAAGAAGGGACTTTAGGTAAAAATGTAGGATGCGGTCTTAGAGTGACTGTATTCTTGAGAAAGATCATATATGGTGGATATGCCATAAGGGCCCCAAGATACATGCCTTGTGGACACAATGGCAACGAGAAAGGCTACATTCATGGAAAGGTGTAGTAGTGAGCATGTAACCAAAGGTTAAAATGGGACGCTTGTGAGAGATCGAAGCACTAAAGTGAGGTCCCATGGAGGAGCTGAGGCTCTGGGTTCTAGGTAGAGATTACATAGGCCCTACAGGAATCTTTTGGTAATTGGATGACCAAAAGCTCAAACCTCATCCACTTTATGGTGGAAGGTTGTGACTGCTGCCAGGTATACTCTGAGTGAACTCACTGAGAGACTGGATTTCTTAAGATGAAGTATGTAGTCCAGGACTAATGGCACGGGTAGAGATGGTGGCTTTAATTTGTTTGTTTAGGCAACATGTTTGGAATTTGTTCCATTTGTGGAGGTATGTCAAGCGTGTAGTTGACTGTTTACTGTTTAACACAATGTCTGACTTCCTCAGAGCAGATCATCTCCTCGCCTTGGAACCAGTGAGGAGACAAGCTCTCAAGTGGAGTATCTCCAGGTTCAGGTGCAAGGCCTGACCTGCATCCTGTGAAAGGAGATTTGGAAGAAGTGGGAGGATACGTGGTGGGCATGCTGACATCCGCTGTAGGTATTGTGGCAGAGCTCTGACCTTGCTCCCGTGGGTCCTGTGCTTCTAGGCGGTTTATGCTAGCCTCAGTAGCTCACTGTGACCCTCCACGTAGCCCTTCTCTCTCTAGGGCCAGGGTTACAGTCTACTGAGCCCTTTTCAACATAGGCCTGCAAGGAGGTTGGTGAGAGAACTCCCACAGTCTCTGTTCAGGCCCCTGTCAGGACAGGAGGCTGACTTCCCCTCCTATGAGATGTTCTTGTAGTGGTGGGTTGGGGGGAACCCCGGTCCACCCTCTACTCCGGGTTCCGGCCCAGGGACCCTAATGGTAGCAGTTGTTGGCAGTCAACCTTTCACTGCCAGAGTTGCTACATTTCCCTGAGCTACTTCCCCACAGCTCTCCTGCTTCTCCCTTCTTCACCCTTACCTTAGGGCTCCCTTACCGATGGCTTGAGGATGTCTTCATTAACCAGCCCTTCAGTTCAGCCGCACTTCCTCGCCTCTAGCTCCCCTCTGTCTGACTGAAGTGAGCCCTTTTTATAGTATCAGGAGGGCCTTAATTAGAGTCAGGTGGTCACATTAACTGAATGGCCTCACCTGACTCTCTGCAGGTTAATTAGAGTCAGGTGTTCTCATTAGCCTGGAGCAGCCCCTGCTCCGGGCAGTCAGGGAACAGAAAACTGTTAACCCAGTGGCCAGTATATCTGCCTTCTGCTATTCTGCTGTACCCAGCTGGCCTGGTTCTATCACAGTATGGATACTAGGTTTGCTTGGCCACGTGGAGGCTATCTGTGCGGATGACTTTGGCTTAGCTGGCCCTCGTATGACCCCAGACAGCAACAGCGTAGGAAGGAAGGCATACAGCAGAGATGTGTCCCATCGGATGAAAATGACATTGCCTCTGAATCTTGGTCCAAGGATCCTATTAAAGTTGTAGAGTGAAGAACTCAAAGGTTAGGAAATGTCAGAATTGCCTGTGCAACCTTGGCAGCTTTGTTTCCCCTCCACGTCCAGGTCCCCCCACTGGTTCCCAGTCTGCTCATACTGCCAGTTTCCTTCATCTCCCAGCTCAGTTTGCCTCGCTGGCTCCCAGACCTAGTCTTTTTACCCAGCCTATCCCCGTCTCCACACACTACCAGCCTCCAGTTTCAGTCTCCATCCCAGGATTCTTGTCAGGGAAGACCAGAGGAATAGATTGGGACATGTCGTACATCTGGCTTGTATCCCCTCTCTATTTGAGTCAAACAAACAGTCTTCTCCACAAATGCTCCCCACTGCGGGCACCAAGGCATGTGTCATTGAGAACACTGGAGAAACAGGCTCCCTGCTCTCACTTCCAGTGCCTGGCCCCACCCCAGCCTGGAGAAACCATTATAGGGAAAGACTGTCTTCACTCCTGTAGGCTTAGGCTGAAGTATGCTCGCTCACTCTGGAGATGGCACATGCAGTCTGGTCACATGTAGAAGCTGTGAGAGGAAGAAGCATGTTCAGCTGCTCTATGGGGATGTCAAATCTATAGCCTGGTCAGCATTAGGAACTGTTAGGAGATGGTACATAGTTAGTATGAGCAGAATCTTCAGATATTTTAGCTTTTAAGCTCTAGGAAGTTTCCGATGAGCATGTGTGAACTGCAATTTTTTAACGGCTTATAACTTGACCAAATTTGAGTGCATTTTCACAGGGACAACAAATGATGTATCACTGATACAAAGCCACCCCCCTACCAAGTTTCAAGTTCCTGCTCCAAGTCAGGGGAGCACTAGAGCTTTCCTAAGAAAAGGAACCAGGGATTTTTAAACAGTGAAACACAAGCTCCATTCTCTCTAGCTCCACTCTCAGAAACAGTTGAACTGTTTTGGCTGAAGTCTTCCAAAAACATTCAGATTGAGAAACCTTAGTAACAGGCAGTGCTACCTGCACCATCTATAATGAAAACTCCCATAATCTTTATGAGGTAGTTTGATATTATCCTCATTTTACAAAAGGGGAACCTGAGACCAAGTGGCTTGCCCATAACCACAAAGAGCGAGTCACCTGGCACCCAGAGCTGTGGTTTAGATCTCAAGAACATTTAGTTCAAGTCTAGCAGAAATAAGGTTTGAAGTTGATCAGGCTAGCACTCTTGTAGTTTAACTGGATCATACAGTAAGAATATTCAATAGGATGCTTTTCGCAATTATAGAAAGAAGGATAGTCTTGTGGTTGAGGCTCATGAGAGGGAACCAAGAGCCCTGGTTTTGCTCCCAATTCTGAGCAAGACACTTACACTTTACCCTATAAAGTGGAAATATTGTTCAAGTTCACGGAGTAGTGAGAGGCTGAAGTCAGTATTTGTAAAGCCATTTTGTGTTCCTTTATTAACTTTCTGCACCTTTTTAGCACCTAGTAGGTTCAAGGGCAGTCACTTGCAGACACCCATTTAGGTAAGTATTACAGACCTACATATATGGAGAGATGCAAAAGGACAGTGATAATCAAAGGAATATAAAAGTGAAAATAAGATTCTGTAGAAAGAGAACAAAAAACCCCAAACCCTGAATCTTTATGAGGAAACCTAAATGCCAGATTTGAACAAGCATTTTTTACATACATTAACCTTATTCTTCCTCCAAATTATGGTCAAGTTATGTTTTGTGAGTTGGAAAATAATTTCACACTTACAAAGCCATGACAAACTCTTTGATCAAATCCACTATAAGTTTGTGTAACAATGAAAACCACTTACTGATGGTATTCCGGACAAGAGGCTTCCCGTCTTCATACAACCTGCAATATAACAGAAATTATTAGACAATAGAAGCCAACATAAGTTGAGAATAGCAGCCCCTAGTCAAAAGGAATTTTAACTTCATTGCCTGTGCTTACCTCAAGCTAATTTGAGAGCTTCTGTTTATTTATTTATTTTAAATAAAAGCAACATTTAGCCCAGTGGAATTTTATTTGTCCATCCCCTTCTCTAGTTTACTGCTTCATGCATATAGACAGGTAGTATTCGCTAAACTGCAATTAAGTTATCAGACTGTGGCTCTTTAAGATACTGTCAAAAAACAGACCATGTAGCTTAACTGGGCTTTCATTTTGTTTAGTTTAATGGTGCTTTAGAGAATATGGTTATCTTCTTGGAAGATGACCACTTCTTCATTTCATCACCATCACTGGCACTTTATTAACCCCGTTTTGTATTTGCCTTTTCTCCTTTAAAACAAAACATCTAAACCTAACAGCCTCTCTCATTTGAGGGTGAGTGGAGATGGAAAGGAAATTTTGTCCCTTTATACATGTCATCCTTGGCCTACACAGAGTTCTGCTTCTTCAGTTACCAGACTGATTTGTTAAGAGAGCTCAAGGGACTTAAGGCCTATGGTTGGCCACCTGCAAGTGCCGATTTAACACTGAATTAATGCATTTGGAAGTTATTGCCTGTGTGTCTTGTTTTTAGAGAGTTTCTCATCAAAAACTTACAGGCATTCTATCCAAGTGCTTTATAATAACAGAGCCTCATCCATGTGTCACGTGGCTAGTATAAATAATATAAAATAATAATAATTTAAGATATACCTATCTCATAGAGCTGGAAGGGACCTTGAAAGGTCATTGAATCCAGCCCCCTGCCTTCACTAGCAGGGCCAAGTACTGATTTTGCCCCAGATCCCTAAGTGGCCCCTCAAGAACTGAACTCATAACTCTGGGTTTAGCAGGCCAATGCTCAAACCACTGAGCTATTTCTCCCCACATAGAGCATAGCATGGTGCTTCAACAACAAATGCCTTGAGCTCAAACCAGGAAAATGTCTCTAACCTGTAAATTCAAGCAAAAAACCTCTGAATCATTTCTCCAGAATCATCCTTATTGGCCTGACCACACTACAGAAGTTAAGGGAAAGTCATTAATGGTGCATAATTCCTAAGATTTATTTCCCATAGTTCGGGGAAAGGGAATAAGAGAGACTGGTTCATGACGAAAATACAGTCATAGGATTTGGCTGCACTGGAGAGTTGCAGCACTGGTGGTGGCTTTATAGCGCTGCAACTCACTCATCATCCACATTTACAGCACTGTATGTGCCTTGCATCTCCCAGGCTACAGCGCTGCCTGTACTCCACCTCAGCCTGGGGAATAATGACTGCAGCACTGGTGATTAAGCGCTGCTCCGCCAGGGTGGCCACCAAAAGCGCTGTTATTGGCCTCCAGAGATATTCGGAGGTATCCCAAAATGCCTGTTCAGCCACTCTGCTCATCAGTTCGAACTCTACTGCCCTGGCCTCAGGTGACCCGCCCTTTAAATGCCCCAAGAATTTTAAAAATCCCCTTCCTGTTTGCTCAGCCAGGTGTGGAGTGCAATCAGTGAATCTTTCCAGGTGACCATGCCTCCACGCGCCAAACGAGCCCCAGCAAGGAGCAATGGCGAGTTTCTGGACCTAATCAGTGTTTGGGGAGAGGAAGCTGTGCCGTCCCAGCTGCGCTCCAGCCGTAGGAATTACGATACGTATGGGCAGATATCAAGGGCCATGCTGGAAAGGGGCCATGTCCGGGATGCGCTGCAGTGCAGGGTTAAAGTGAAGGACCTGCGGAGTGCGCTGCCCCCACGACCTGCCGTTTTTACAAAGAGCTGGACGCAATACTTGGGGGTGACCCCACCGCCAATCCGAGGACCAGGATGCACACTTAAGAGCGGGGGGGTGGGGGGGGAAGAGGAGGAAACCGAAAGTGAGGGTACTGGGGTGGGGGGAAGACACCCCGGAGTCCTTGGAGGCATGCAGCCAGGAGCTCTTCTCAAGCCAGGAGGAAGGTAGCCAGTTGCACGAGCCGGTACTTGGTGGAGAACAAACAGAGGAGTGGGTTCCCGGTAAATGGCTTTTATTTTCAGGAGGGAAATTTTTCAGGAGAGGAGGAAGGGTTGGGACTGTATGCATG
Source organism: Chelonoidis abingdonii (assembly GCF_003597395.2). NCBI lineage: Eukaryota > Metazoa > Chordata > Testudines > Testudinidae > Chelonoidis > Chelonoidis abingdonii. The sequence continues at coordinate 114,257,033 of NC_133769.1, forward strand.
CCTAGATGTGGAATAGTGTGGGCAATGCGCTTGCGCAAGTTTATTGGCAGAGCCACTGTGGTCTTTGTCCCAATCAGGCTAACGCGTCCGCACCACTGTGCCGCGAGGGGTGGGGGGACCATTGCAAGACACAGGTCAGCTGCACAGGGGCCAGGGAGGAATCCGCATTGCTGTAGAAGACCCTCCTGCTCTTCCCAGGTGACCCACAGCAGCAAGATAACTTCCAGGATCAACTCCTGTGGAAAATGTTGGGAGACAGCTCTCAAGTGGAGTATCTCCAGGTTCAGGTGCAAGGCCTGACCTGCATCCTGTGAAAGGAGATTTGGAAGAAGTGGGAGGATACGTGGTGGGCATGCTGACATCCGCTGTAGGTATTGTGGCAGAGCTCTGACCTTGCTCCCGTGGGTCCTGTGCTTCTAGGCGGTTTATGCTAGCCTCAGTAGCTCACTGTGACCCTCCACGTAGCCCTTCTCTCTCTAGGGCCAGGGTTACAGTCTACTGAGCCCTTTTCAACATAGGCCTGCAAGGAGGTTGGTGAGAGAACTCCCACAGTCTCTGTTCAGGCCCCTGTCAGGACAGGAGGCTGACTTCCCCTCCTATGAGATGTTCTTGTAGTGGTGGGTTGGGGGGAACCCCGGTCCACCCTCTACTCCGGGTTCCGGCCCAGGGACCCTAATGGTAGCAGTTGTTGGCAGTCAACCTTTCACTGCCAGAGTTGCTACATTTCCCTGAGCTACTTCCCCACAGCTCTCCTGCTTCTCCCTTCTTCACCCTTACCTTAGGGCTCCCTTACCGATGGCTTGAGGATGTCTTCATTAACCAGCCCTTCAGCCGCACTTCCTCTCCTCTG
>NC_133769.1:114261548-114292299 GCF_003597395.2 Chelonoidis abingdonii
CTATGGGATAGCTACCCACAGTGCAGCGCTCCGGAAATCGACACCAGCCTCGGACCATGGACGCACACCACCAAATTAATGTGCTTAGTGTGGCCGCGTGCACTCGACTTTATACAATCTGTTTTACAAAACCGGTTTATGTAAAATCAGAATACTCCCGTAGTGTAGACGTACCCATGAACAGGCAAAACAAATTATTCAACCAAAGATTATCAGAGATTTGTACAGCACTATACAGAATACAGCAAGAAGAGATACATTACCACCCTTTATGTATGTGATAAAGAGCTGGTGCTGTGTCTCTTCTTCACTGCAACTAGTGGCAAGCAGTTTCATTCTCCAAGTTCCAAAAACACAGTGTCATTATATAGTGTTTTTAAACCAATACCCCTCTTTGCCAAAAGAAACTTACGTTCTTTTTTCATTTCGTATTCATTCTCAGTTTACCTGATTTATGTGTAAAGGCATAACTACAGCTGAGAGGACTAACGATTCATCAAAATAATATCTTTCAATGGGTCTTTCTTCCCCCATAATCATTCCCTAATAGGAAACATCTGGTGTAACAAATCATCCATCGTCACTGTCCCAGGTTTATATCTGCTTGTGTAAGCATTATATAATTTAATTTATTTTAAGGGAATGGTTTCTAAAACTATCTTGAGTTTTATAGACATGGAGATGCCAAGGATTCTTAGATACACCCTAATACATACAATTCCTGAATAAGGTTACTTACAGGTCAAGAGCTAGTTTTCTGGGCTTTAGAATTCAAACAGACTCTTTGCTAATATCATAAAGATTCTAAAGAATAATTGATTTATAAATGAATGAAATATGCAGAAAGAAAACGACTAAAAGGGTCAATATTACTACCAGCTACTGACACGAGCATCAATTTGTAAGATCCCCACTTAAATCAGTCATGAAAAAAAAAATTGGTGTTGTTATTGAGACCTCAAAGGCTGGAGGTTTGTAACCTCTGAAAAATATATTAACAACAAAAGCAACACATGACCACTTTTAAGGAAGCTAGATGGATGAAAAGTCACACGATGACATTGTATCACCAGTTTAAGGACATAAAAATATATAAAAAAAGGTATAAAAATCGCTGATTGGGGAAAACTAGCAACAAAATATACTCTTTTCATTCATCAGCAAAATTCAAAAGTTCAAAACTTATCAGTTCCATCATCTACAGTTTCTCCTCCACTAATTTAGAACCAGACCAGTGATCCTATCAACAAGACATTTACATTATCTTTTGGAATTAACATCTTAATAGGAAAAAAATCCCTTTAAGCTTATATGAAACATTTGAAACACAGAAGACTTAAATTAATATTTTATCTGAGGTCTGTATATCCACACATGCTATTCTCCTCAAATCACTTCAGAATTAGGGACCAACAACATTTCAGTGTTTTGTGACTCACAAATCTCAGAGGATGTGCGCTACTATCTTACATCTGGCTCTGTCAAACACACTAGATACTAAAAATCTCACATCACACTGTGCGCAGTCCAACCCCAGACACTCAAGATCCTCAAATCACTCGTTTTGATCAGATGCCTGATGTTTGCATTGTAATCCCATCTACATCAGATCCAGCTAAACCCTTGTTCTTCAACTGCCTCTCCCGCTTCCTGGATGCCTGGACTCAGATTACTTCAGATCGCTGGGTTCTCAGCGCAGCAGAACTGAATTACACCATCCAATTCATAGACAGCTGCCACAGCACCAGGTGAAGTCCTGACAACTCCCTGATGCTTGATGGCACCAGTGGTGCTGAGTCTTGCCCCTCTTGGAACGCCAGTACCTGTAGGTTAAGATGAATGGGTGTGGCAGGAGCCAGGGATCATCTTTATTAACCTCCCCCCCACACACTACTGTATTATAGCTGTGACCATACCTGTAACTAAGTTTGACAGACTTACTCCAGTGATTATGCTGCATTGTCTCTCCTGCGTGCGCTCAGAATCTTTCTTCGTCTCTCCTCACTGTCCTTCTCTCAACTGCCAGACTGACCTTTACAGCATTTTTCAATTCTATTTTTAGAAGCAACGGCATCCTACTTATTTACCTGCTTGTGCTAATTGTCAGTTCTATCTTTAGACTTTCAACCATTACACTGCTCTACAGCCAAAATGCTTCTGAAATAAATGTAGTCAAACTTTACTAATTCTGGGTCACTGAGAACGAAAATGATGCTTAAAATTGTTGATTGGAGCCTAACAGCTAGACTAGAGCCAGACTACAGCAGTGGAATCTCCTGGCAGGTGTTGTTAGCGTTTCCATGTTCCGTGACCGTCAAAAGGATCTTGTCCCATTCTTCTTCATGGAAGGTGATCTTGTAGCCTGCAACAACATCGATGGTGTGATGGCAGCCCTCAACATCGTTCACGATCCAGATGAGTGGAGACTGTTCATTGATTCAATCAAAGATAAGTCTTTTAAAGCGGTTTATGCCATAAATGGCAATGTTTTGCCATCAATTCAGTTGGTCATGCAGTTCATATGAACGATAACCTATGACAACATTGAAACAACTTTTGAGTGCATAAACTATGACCAACATCGTGCAGCTTTGTGGCGATTTGAAAGGTTGTTTGCTCCTCTTGCTTGGTCTGCAAGCTGGATACACAAAGTACTGCTCGTGTTCCTCTCGAATGGAAATAGTCGTCGCAAGAGATTCCCACTACATCAAGAAATTGCCACTCCGACGGTCATTGGAGCTGGCAGAAAAGTGTCAGCAATCCAACCACTTCGTTCAATCAAGAAGACCTTTTGTTACCACCCTACTACACTCTAAGCTGGCTGATGAAGAACTTGTCAAGGCCACTTGACAAAACACAAGCAGCTTTCAAGTACCTCGTGAATACTTTCCAAGGCAAGTGAAGCTAAGATAAGAGGAAGGCACGTCTTTTTGAGTGTCCTCAGATATCCAGGTGAACTTCTTCGATGATGATGCATTTGACCATCGACTTGCGTGGCAAGGAATAAAGATGGCATGAAACGCCTTCTCAGTTAGTGCAATAAATTTCTCGGAAACAACAAGGCAGACAAACTACAGGTTGTTTGGTTGGAAACACCTCCTCAAGGCATACAAAAGCTAGAGTTGCAACATGTCACTAAAGATACATTTTTGCACTCGCATCTAGATTTTTTTCCACCGAATTGCGGTAGCGAGTGAGCGACGACGCACGGCGACCTCCCTGAGCGATTTCACCGGACATTGCAACAATGGACGAAACGCTATCAGGGCAAAATGGAGCCATCAATGCTTGCAGACTTTGCGGACAGTGACAAAGAGATGCTCCGTTTAATGAATACAAGAGACAAGCCGAGGAGCGCCGAGTAGACACTGAATAGGACTAAACTAGTACATAATATTTTTTTGCCTTTCGTTTCTCATAATCATTTTTATTTATATAACCCTTTTGCTGATTTTTAAGTGTTACATAAACAGGACAGGTGAATATATCATGTAAAGCGACCATAAACACATGAAAAGACTAGGTTTACTAATTTATGGATTAAAACTCTATAATCTACAACATATAACATAGATCAAAAATGTAAAAACTTAAATATCTTAGAAACCAGTAGCACTCATGTTGTTTTAATTGTATATTGAATTCATAAAACATCAAAAATATCATGCTAAATACCACATCTTTCATTCTCTGATAGCAGCTTTCCTCAAAAGATAAGTCTAGTAGACCCGGTGTTATTTACTCCCGCACATGCTTGTTCTATCGGCATCTCAATTCTAGTCTTCGTCTCATACTCACCCTTTCTATGCCTGCCGAATTCTCGACTATTTAGTCCTTATGTGATCGCAGTTTCCAGTCTAATGGGGAGTGACTATTAGCTTATTGAAGGCAGCCAGGGACAGCAAAACCCGAATCTGAGGACTCAAGATGGAGTTTGCTGGTATCAATTCCTATTTTCGTCAATTATGCTGATCACAAACAACTGTGTTAGCTTGCACTGCTAATATTAATCCTATCTCAGACAGCAAAAGCCTTAAACCCTCTGTGCGTGTTACTTGTTACACTTGGAACATACACAAGGCAAGCAATTTTATCAGTATTATACCTGCTGCACAGACCTCATTGGTGAAAAGTTGGGGCCTCCTAGAAGCAAGAGCCAGAAGGCTGAGCTCCAGCTAGGAGAGCAGGAGTCCGCAGCTTTGCAAGAACAGGACTGGGCAGAAGAATAGCTCTCAGTGTGACGGAAGATTCCAGAGCGAGCGATGAATATTTGTGTGGGGGATGGATTGATTTGGGACTGTCAAGGTAATTTTTCCCCACTTTGAACTTTAGCGTCCAAAAAGTGGGGACCTGCATGTACCACTTCTAAGCTAATTCCTAGCTTAGATCGATAGTGCTTGCACCAACCAGAAAATTCCAGTATCTGGTACACTCCCTGGTCCCAAAACCTTCCTGGGACCCAATGACCAAACCCCTTGGGTTCTTAAAATAAGGAGAAACAAACAAACTTTCCCCTCCCAGACTTTCCCCTCCCCGGGTACCCTGAGAGGCTTACCACTGATCCAAACTCCTTGGATCTTTAAAACAGAGAGGAATTAACCTTCCCCCCACCTCCTTTCCCCCCCACCAATCCCCTGGTGAGTTCAGACCCAAATCGCTTGGCCTTAAACAAGGAAAAAAATCAATCAGATTCTTAAAAAAGAAAGCTTTTAATTAAAGAAAGAAAAAGTAAAAATTATCTCTGTAAAACCAGGATGGAAAATGTTTACAGTCTTCAGCTTATATAGACTAGAGGGACTCCCTCCCCCTTAGCCTAAGATACAAGTTATAGCAAACAAAGGTAAAATATCCTTCCAGCAAAATACACATTTGCAAGTTAAGAAAACATACATAAGACTAATCTGCCTTTTCTAGCTAGTACTTACTATTTTGAACATGAGAGACTGTTTCAGAAAAAGATTGAAGAAAGACCTGGTTGCACATCTGGCCCCCTCTTAACCCCAAGGGCGAACAAAAAAACAGCACAAAGATTTCCCTCCACCGAGATTTCGAAGTATCTTGTCCCCCGATTAGTCCTCTGGTCAGGTGTCAGCCAGGTTTACTGAGCTTCTTAACCCTTTACAGGTAAAAGACATTAACCCTTAACTATCTGTTTATGACAGGGACCTTGAGGATTGTATTTGATTTTTTTTTTTTTTTTGTTATTAAACCAGCTCGAAGCAGAGATGGTGGTAGCCATGAGAGAGGCTGTTTGGAGTTCTTAAGGGCCCTGAAGATGGGAAATAGGGGCACGGTGCGTCAGAGCCACCCCTGGCCACAAGAGAGTGCTTTGGAAACAGCTGAACTTGTTACAGCCTTAATTTTTTTCCTCCCAACTTCTGTGAATCTTGACTCTTCTAGCTGCCAAACAACTCTGTTGAAATAAGAGGGGGAAGGGTCATAGATCACTAGTACAGCTGGGACAACAGGCAGTTCTCACTGAGTTAACATTTTTTAATGCATCCCCATTTCATCATTTCAGAAAACCATTTCAATCACCGTTTGTTGATGCAAAAGGAACCAATCCTGTTCATAGTTCTGTAGACACTTTTAGCAGTTTGAGGGGCTTCTTTCCTGGGCATCTGTTTTCTCACAGACTTGGGCCAGCCATAATGAAATGCAGACCAATATTCAATAATATGAAATTCCTAAATATAGGTCATTCACAGGTTGTCCTGTTAAGGCAGCTTTCAAAGTACAAAGGTGATGAAATGAAGACTGAGAATCTGGTCTTTTCTCTGCCATGCTTGTGTTCACTCTCACACACATTCTTTTCCTCATCTTCCCCTCCTGCCAGCCTGGCTTCACTCCACTTCCTGACATTGATCAGAGGTGGCAATGCTATCATCTCCAGCCCTATAGCAAAACGGGCAATGGTTGTAGGCTACTCTGGTCCTTTGTTCCCTTCCAGAGAAAAGAACAGTGTTTCCTTAAGATACCATAGTCCAAATTAGATGACCTAATGAAGCTGACTTCTCAATCACCTAATTGTAGAAGCCATTTTTTAATTACAGTATCCTCTTCTGCAGCTGTAAAGGAGTATTTTCTTGATTTCCGATCGTGTCAAATATGAAAAACTAAGAGAAAGGGAAAAGCTAAGTCTAAGCATTTCAAGTAATTAACAAAACCCAAGTTGATAGGTGAGATTTAACACAGTCAGGCCAAGACATTTAGGTTTAGTCATTCAAACCTTTATTTGTAACAAAAAACTTTTACAATATAAAATGCTTTTACAATATAAAACCAATGACTACTTACACATAAGCAGAAAAAAAAAAAAACAATGGCAAATTACCCATTCCTGTGGTGTAGGCAGGTCTTGGAAAATTTCTCCTACTATGCTTCAGCTACCCCTTGCAGTTGAACATATTTATATCTATTCAAATTATATAAATCAAACTTTCCTCCCATCAACATTAAGCATTGTATGTCTAACGTAACTCATATAATACATTAATTTACATAGCTTTTCCTATCTACATTACAGACCTCGGGATTGGTGGTTGTTCGTAACTCTGAAATGTTCATAACTCTGAACAAAACTTTATGGTTGTTCTTTCAAAAAAGTTTACAAGTGGACATTGACTTAATACAGCTTTGAAATTTTACTACGCAGAAGAAAAATGCAGCTTTGAACCATCTTAATTTAAATGAAACAAGCACAGAAACAGTCTCCTTCCTTAATGGAATTTTTTTAAACTTACCTCCTTTTTTTTCAGTAGTTTATATTTAACACAGTATTGTACTTTTATTGTCTCTGCTTGCATATTTCCAGTTCCAAACGAGATGTGTGGTTGACCAGTCAAGTCAGTCATAACTCTGGTGCTGGTAACTCTGAGGTTCTACTATAATTTCATAATGTCTCTCTTTTCTAATTTGTTTATTTCCACTGATCATTCATGCCTACCAGGCCATCTACCTATAAGCGACTTAATGTAAGGACTTCCTGGTTTTTGCATAACCACCTTTTGGCAATACATTCTGTACATCCATTGTACTGAGAACTTCTTCTTACCTATAAAACATCCTCTAACTTGGATACATTTTATGGTTAAAACATCACCTTTGTCCTACACCACAGCTGCAAGCATCAAGCAAGTTTACACGAGGACAAGTCAGTGAGGCAACACCCAGGCCAAATAAAGACTAGGACTAAACTAGCCAGTTTACACATAGGTAGCATCTCAGCCCCAACAAAATGGCAAAGAGAAGGTTACTCACCTCATGCAGTAACTGAGGTTCTTCGAGATGTGTCCCCCTGTGGGTGCTACACTTCAGGTGTTGGTGCGTCCTGACACTGCTGATCTGAGATTTTCAGTAGCAGTGCCATTTGCGATTCCACCAGCGCTCATGCATCCCAATCCCCTCAGTTCCTTCTCTACCGTGGAGTCCTTACTGCAAACTCTGAAGTAGAGGCAAAGAAGGTGGGTAGTAGAGCACTCACAGGGTCACACATGTCTAAGAAAATCAGTTACTGCACAAGGTAAGTAACCTTCTCTTGGAGTGCTGTCCCTGTAGATGCTCCACTTCAGGTTAATGTAGAACAGCACCCTCATGAGGCTGGAAGAGACTTCAGAGTGGAGTTCATAGCTGAGGCTAGTATAGTGAGACCTAGTCGTGTGTCCAAGCTTGAACCAAGAGCGATTGCATAGTGGTTTCCGAATGTGTTTTCAGAGGCCCAGGCAGCTGCCCTGCAGATATCTAGAATGGGAATATCGTACAGAAATGCTATGGCGGTAGCTAAAGCTCTTGTCAAGTGGATTCTGAGGCCCAGAGGGGCTTCAATGTTGTGTAGTGAATAGCATGTACGGATACAGCTGGATATCCATTTGGATAATCTTTGTGTCAATATGGCAGAGTGTCACAACCCAATGGCCCCCTCTATGAGGTCCCCTGGAAAGGCAAATCAGCACTGCATGTTGCTAACGCTGTTGAAAGCATCACAAAGCACACTGGGGAGGGTCAAAGGTGTAAGTGTGGAGTGAAAGATTCCTTTGCAGGTTACGAGAGGCCAAAAGGGGGCCGGGGAAGAAGGAAGAGAGCAAAGAACAAGTTAACTCGACACGTCAGCTAGCTCAGGACGAAGATAAGATGCTGACTCCAACCAGCTCAAAACCGCAGCACACATCTGATTCTTGGCTGCCTGACAAGAAAGACGGGGCCTGGATTCGACCCCGACCAGCCGTGAGAAAAGAGGATTCAGCTGAAGAGACTTGAAGAGGCAGCCAAAACAAGCGAGACAGTGACGGCCAGTGAGAGCGAAAACAAACTCTCATGTTCCCGGAGCCAATGTGTTTTGGGACTGCTGAGAAGGCCCCAGAAAGCCGGTTTGGACTGGTACAAAGAGCATGGAGAACAAAGGTCCCTGAACAAAATGCCCCATAAAGAACCTGGGACTTAAAACCCCCCGAGGGTCACAGCAAGTTGGCGATGACACCGGACCCTGGACGACCTGTGCATGGGACAAGAACTCCTGTCCACCCTTCCTCCTCCTCCTCTTCTTCTTACATTGTACCCAGTGTTTGCCAGCCTCGGGTCGTGCGTGTGACAGAATTAAAGTGGGTTAGGGCTGGGGTACTAACGCTTTCTTGCTTTCTTTGAGTGACGTGGGAGCAGTCCCAACACTCACAGAACCATAGAATATCAAGGTTGGAAGGGACCTTAGGAGGTCATCTAGTCCAACCCCCTGCTCAAAGCAGGACCAATCCCCAGACAGATTTTCACCTCAATTCCCCAAATGGCCCCCTCGAGTATTGAACTCACAACCCTGGGTTTAGCAGGCCAATCCTCAAACCACTGGGCTAGCCCTCCTCCCTCACCGCTGTTATTTTATTAATAAATCTTTAACACTTAAACACTTCGTGTGCACCATCATCTCTTCCCCTAAAGATCTTGCAGCCTCAGCCTGATCACCTAACAACCCAGGCAGACTGGTGACAGATTTCTGTCACAAGAGCCCTTTGATCATGATGCTGTTAACACAGAGTAAGAGATTTATGGAAAGGGTTCATTCTGTCTAGGTAAAAAGCTAAGGCCCAGTACACATGCAATGTGTGCAGGACTGCATCTTGAATGTTAGTGTGTGGTTTTGGGTGGAATGTAGGTAAACAGATTGGTTGGTTGAGATGGAACGAAGACGATATTTAGGGCATAAATTTTGGATGTGTTCTAAGGTTGAAGAATATTGTGTATGGTGACTGAGCCATGAGAGCCCCTATTTCACTAACTCTTTGTGCCAATGTAATGGTGACCAGGAATGCCACTTTCATAGATAAGTGAAGTAATGAGTATGTGGCTAAGAGTTTGAAAGGAAGCTCTGATCAGACTTGAGAACCAAATTTAGATCCCATATAGATGTGGATTCTCGGATGTCTAGGTATATATTCTGTATGCCCGTCAGGAATCGCTTAGTAATCAGGTGGCAAATATCGATATCCCGTCTACCCGTTGATGGAAGGCGGTGATGGCCACAAGGTGAACTCTCAGAGAGCTCATAGCAAGCCCTGAGTTCTTCAGAGAGAATAAATAATTCATGCTTAGTGGAAGTGGTGCCCAGCTTGCAGGTATGTGTTTCTTTTGGTACCATAGGAAGAATCTTTTCCATTTTTGGAGGTAGATAGTACATGTGTTGCGTTTCCTGCTTTTTATTCACACTTGTTTTACCTGTTCTGAGCAGGTTAGTTCGTTGGGGTGGAGTCATGCCTTCAGGTGAAGTCCCTCCGGGTCCAGGTGGAGGACATGACCATCATCCCGAGAGAGAGAAGATTTCATAGACAAGGGAGAGTGAATGGTTTGCAGATCGCCAAGCATGTCAGGTAAGAGGAACCAAGTCTGTCTGGGCCATGTCAGCACTATAAATAATTTTTGGCTCTGTCCATTCATATTTTGTGTATAACTCTGGAGATAAGAGGTATCAGTGGGAATGCGTATAGGAGAGGAGCATTCCATTTGATGAGGAAAGCGCTGCCCTTCAGGAATCATGCTCCAAGTCCTGCTTGTGAGCAAAAAACTTTAGGTATTTCTTGTTTACTGATCAAGCAAAAAGATCTACGAGTGGTGGATCCCCATATGTGAAATGTGTTGTTTTATTTCATCATTCAGTTCCTATTCGTGCTCTTGGGAAAATTGTCCGCCATCATGTTTATTCAGTTTGGGAGGTATGCTGCTGTAACAGAGATGTGATTTATGCACCAGTTTCATAGTTTTAGGGCCTCCGTGCATAAGGAGTGGGAATATGCTCCACCCTGACTTTTATATTAGGGCTGTTGAGTAATCTCAGTTAACTCATGCAATTAACCAAAAAAAACAAAAAACAAAAAACAAAACCCTACTCGCAATTAATCACAGTTTTAATCACACTGTTACACAAGAGACTACCAATTGAAATGTATTAAATGTTTTGGATGTTTTTCTACATTTTCATATATCTGATTGTAGTTACAACACAGAATACAAGTGTATATTTTAATTACAAGTATTTGCACTGTAAAAATGATAAACAGAAAAAACAGTAATTTTTCAATTCACTTCATACAAGTACTGTAGTGCAATCTCTTTGTCCTGAAAGTGCAATTTACAAATGTAGATTTTTGTTCTTGTTCCACAACTGCACTCAAAAACAAAACATAAAAATTCAGAGGCTACAAGTCCACACAGTCCTACTTCTTCAGCCAATCGCTAAGACAAACAAGTTTGTTTACATTTACAGGAGATAATGCTGCCCTCTTCACTTTCCAGTGACATTATAAATAAGAAAACAGGATTTGCATGGCACTTTTGTAGCCGGCATTGCAAGATATTTACGTGCAAGATATACTAACCATTCGTATGCCCCTTCATGATTTTACTAAACATTCGTATGCCCCTTCATGATTTGGCCATCATTCCAGAGGACATGCTTTCATGCTGATGATACTCATTAAAAAAAAATAATGCATTAAACTTCTCACTGAACTCCTGGGGGGAGAGGGACAAATGTATGTCCACTGCTCCGTTTCACCTGCATTCTGCCATATATTTCATGTTATAGCAGTCTCAGATGACGACCCAGCACATTCGTTTTAAGAATACTTTCATAGCAAATTTGACAAAAATGCAGAGAAGATACCAACGTGAGATTTCTGAAGATGTTACAGCACTCGACCCAAGATTTAAGAAACTGAAGTGTCTTCCAAAATCTGAAAGGGACGAGGTAGGGAGCACGCTTTCAGAAGTCTTAAAAGAGCAACACTCTGATGTGGAAACTACAGAACCAGAACCACTAAAAAGAAAAATCAACCTTCTGATGGTGACATCTGACTTAGATAATGAAAATGAACATGTGTCAGACCACTCTGCTTTGGATGGTTTTCAAGCAGAATCCGTCATCAACATGGATGCATGTCCCCTGGAATGGTGGTTAAAGCATGCGCATCTGGCACATAAATATCTTGCAACGCCGACTACAACAGTGCCATGAGAACACCTGTTCTCACTTTCAGGTGACACTGTAAACAATAAGTGGGCAGCATTATCTCCTTCAAATATAAACAAACTTGTTTGTCTGAGCCATTGGCTAAACAAGAAGTAGGACTGAGTGGACTTGCAAACTCTAAAATTTTACCTTGTTTTATTTTTGAATGCAGTACTTTTGTACATAATTCTATATTTGTAAGTTCAACTTTCATGATGAAGAGATTGCATTATTGTACTTGATGAGGTGAGTTGAAAAATACTATTTCTTTTGTCTTTTTACAGTGCAAACACTTGTAATCCAAAATATAAAGTGAGTACTGTACACTTTGTATTCTGTGTTGTAATTGAAATCAATATATTTGAAAATGTAGAAAACATCCAAAAATATTTAAATGGTACTCTGTTGTTTAACAGCGCGATTAATTTTAATCAAGCGATTAATATTTGTAATCATTTTACAGCCCTAGTTTATACAGAACATACGCATGATGTTGTCTGTTAGGATCTTTATCATTTTGCCTCATATGACAGGGAAAAAAATGTAGGCATGCATTGCGGACCGAGCACAAGTTGAGTAGGTTGATGTGTAAGAGTGTTTCTGTGGGGGATCACTTATCTTAGGTTGTACGTTGGTTTAGGTAGGCTCCCCATCCAATCAGAGAGGCATCTATTGTGATCTGTATGGATGGCAGATCCTGCTGGAATGGGATGCCTAAGCCAACGTTTATTGGGTTTGTCCACCATCATAGTAAATGCAGGACCTCTGGGATCAGCAGGAGTCTTTGCTTACACTGTGCTTTCATGGAATACACATCGAGTTCAGCCATCTTTGAAAGCAATGCACGTATAGTCTGGCATGTTTTACAACAAAAGCAGTGGCCGCCACATGTCCCAGGAGTTGTAGGCAGTTGAGTGTGGACACCCATGTGCTGTCAGAGATTACTGATATGAGGGAGGTCAGCGCTGTGAATCGAGGCATCGGTAGCCCTAAGGAGTGAAAGAGATGATTTGTCGAGTGATGTGTACTGTTTCCGTCCTGGTAGGACCTTTTAGTAGGCAACTGTCTAAGTATGGGAATATTAGTATTCCTTGTCTGCGCAGATGAGCAGCTACCACTGCTAGGGTTTTGATAAAGCCTCGTGGAGCCGTTGACAGTTCAAATGGCAATACTCTATATTGGAAGTGATCTTGTCCCACTGTGAATCGCAGGAATCATGTGTGAGCAGGACAGATGGAAATGTGAAAGTAAGCATCTCTGTAGGTCAAGGGCTGAGAACCAGTCTCCCTCTTCCAGCGCTGGGATGATCGAGTTCAGTGGGACCATTTTGAATCTGTGGTTGCGAACAAATTTGTTGAGTTTTCTGAGATCTAGTATGGGTCTCCAACCTCTTCTGAGTCAGGAAATAGTGGGAGTAAAACCTTCTTCCTCTGTGTTGTGTTGGAACTTGTTCCATGGCCCCTAATTGTAGAAGGTGATCTACCTTGTCTCAACAGGTGCTTGTGAGAAGGGTCCCTGAAGAGGGACAGAGAAGGGGGGTAGGTAGGTGGGATGGAGGTAAAGAGGGATGGTAGAAGCTGTTTGAATGATCTCCAAAATCCAGTGGTCCATGGTGATAGTGGCCCACATATGGTAGAATAGTCTGAGTCAATGATCAAAAACTTGGATTGTTGGTTCTATTAACGCCGGTGGTAGGGGAAGGGAGGTCAGACCCTTGACCAATGCTTCAGAACTGCATCTTGTTTGAAGGTGCTTGGGACATCGCAGCCTGGGATTGGGTAGGGCAACATCTCTGTGGTCTGTGCCTTTATCTTTGATTAAAAAGGCCTCTGTTGTCACTCTCTGGTTGTGTTTCTTTTGCACTGAAAAAGGTTGCTTTCTCCCACATCTGTTGGTGGGAGAGGGAGGAAGGTATAGATGCCCAGGGTTCAGAGCATTGTTCAAGAGTCCTTCACTGAGTGTAGGAATTCCTCTGTTTTTGCAGAGAATAGTTTTTCCCTGTCAAAGGAGAGATCCTCAACTTTACTCTGGAGGGCCTTTGGAATTCCAGAGGATTGTAGCCAGGAGGCCCTCCTCATGACTACTGCCGTAGCTGTTGTGCAAGCAGCCACGTCCATGACGTAAAGGGATACTTGGTAAAGTTGTACTTGACATAAGTTGACCTTTGGTAATGGTGGACTGAAATTGCTCCCTTCTGTCTTCTGGGATGTCTGCCAGAAATTCGTTGAGTTTTGTTAATTATCATGGTCATATTTCGCTAGTACTGATCTGTAGTTGGCCACGTGGAACTAAAGGGTCACCCATAAGTAGATTTTTCATCCAAACAAATCAAGTCTCTTCACGTCCTTGTCCTGTGGGGTAGATTTATAATGGGTTTTTTTCCTCATTGGTTCACCGCCTCCACCACCAAGGAGTTTGGCTGAGGGTGTGAAAATAGGAACTCCATACCCTCTTGGGCACATAACATTTTCTATCCACCCTTTTGCATGTCAGAGGTACGATTGCTGGTATTTGCCATAATAATTCTGCTGTTTCCATCAGGGCTCTGTTAATTGGTAGTGCAATCTTAGTCGAGGATGCTGGGTGTAGTATTTTGAGGCGCTGATGTTGGTTTCAGTCACCTCTTCCAGCTGGATGTTCTGGCTTTGTGCCACCCCTTTGAATAACTCTTGAATTGTTTTGTGTCATCTGCAAAGGGGGGCAGAGGTGGCATGACTGCCTCATCTGGAGTTGGTGATTGTTCTTGGTTATTGGAATCATCTAATTCCTCTATAGAATCTTCATGCGTCTCTGAGGGTTAATTTGCAGTAGCCATAAGAAGGTTTATCTGTCACCTCTGCAGCATGCGGAGCCTTTGGGCCTGTGCTCGTAGACTGCCCATGGCTCCCACGGTGCCCACTGCATTGAGAATGGCATGGGGGGCACATGGGATAATCAGCCATGGGGGCATGTCCGTGTGTAGACGTTACCTGGCACATTTCCTGCCCAATGAAGAGGAATCTCTGGAGTAGAAGACTGCCTCATCAACATCAGCTTTGTCATCACTGGAGAATCTGGAGGCATTTGATGAGTCTGGTTGTACTAGTGCCACTGGCACCAGAGAACTGTTGGTTCTGAGTATTGGTGATCCCGGATGTGGATGAAATTCTGATATCAGCCGCTTTAGCAAGGGAGCATGGTGCCATGGGCAGCAGTGCCGTGCTCTTACATGAAGAAGCCTGGGGAGATTGATCCTGTCCGCTTGTGAGTGGCCTTGATCAGTGCCGACTCAGTGCAGTCAGGTATCGGCTCTGTAGTGTGCGGCACTGCTGGAGGTGGCATAGTGAGCTGAGGTGCTGTCAGCACCATATCCTGCCTCATAGTTGGTGCTGTGGAGAAGGAGGCTGACTTATGTCTGCAATCCTTATCTCTGTAAGCAGAGGTCCCAGTACGGACAGTGCCAGAGGCGCCCAGAGTATCAAACATGCTCACCCTACTGGTCATCAGCACCGCAGGTAGTGATCTTGGTGTAGACCATTTTCTCTTCAGCGGTTCTCCATGAGCAGGAGATATCTCCCTGTTTCTTCACTTTCTGGAGGACAGGGTACTCGACCTGTCCAGGGAGCAGGTGCCTGGAGAATCCCCCAATGGGGTTGTTCCCGAAGCAGACAGTGGTATTAGGGATTTATCCATAAGAATCATTTTGAGTAGGAGATCACTGTCCCTCCTCACAGTGGCTTTAAGATTGCTGCAATGGGATCATTTCTGGGGAATGTGCTCCTCCCCTAGGCAGCAGACATACTGAGTGTCCATCAGAGATGGACATAGCATCCTTACAAGAAGTGTATCTTTTAAACCCAGGAGAGCCTGGCATCTTCAGAATCCAACTTCAATTGTGGAACTAAAAGAAACAGAGGGGAAACTCTTAGGGAGGTTTTGTTTTGTTTTTTTTAAAGGGAATTTAACTGCTTAAAAACAGAAACCTAGATCAACAATGAACTAACCATTGAGGAATAAAACTTAATTATTTCTCACTCTTTCCTAGATAATTTTGTGACATTGCCATTGGAGCTCCATCTGCAGCTGAAGATGGTTGAGAAAAATCTGAGGGGCTGGGACGTGCAAGCGCTGGTTGAATCGCTAGTGACACCACAAGACAGCTACTATGCACATGCGTCCCAACAAGGCACTGCTCCTGAAAATCTCCAATCAGCAGCGCCAGGATGCACTGACACCTGAAGTGGAGCACCCACAGGGACAGTACTCGAAGAAGAATAAAAATTATTCTATAAACCTTGTGAATAGATGAATTAGACTGTTCCGATCTCAGCCATTGTTTCCGGTTTTCCATTTAACCATATTTGATATGCAATATGCTTTGGATTCTGGAAAGAGCTTTTCTCTAAAGACATCAGAAGTACTGAACTGAGATATGAATAATTACTGAATTGGCCAGGCTATAAAAATTGTCAGATTTTATTAAAAACAAAACATTGTAGGTACAGTATCCATGTCAGGCTCACTTCAATAAGGAATATATAGATACAACGCAGGAACAGGATAGATTAACAGGTTCAGCTAAATACTTAAGTTAAAAAATAAATCTTTGTTCAACAAAACATTACTAATTATTATTTGTTTTATCATAGCACCTAGAAGCTTTAGTCATGGACCAGAAACCCACTGTTTCCAGCACCGTAGAAACATCACAACAAGACAGTCTCTGCTCCGAAGAGCTTAAGATTTACTAAAACAATTAGCTTGAGTTAGTGCATTCTGTGTTAGCCTAGCTCAAGTGAGAGCAATCACACTTCAAAACACTGGAGTTACACAGAGTGATTTGGTTAGCAGCAGCATCGACTGGATTAACAGCTGATGACTTGTCCAAACTTGAGTTGATGCTTGAGCTACTAACGCAGTGAGGATGCAACATCACCGGAGCTTTATTAGTAAAAATTAATTTGATGATTCTTTTGTACACTTCATCTAGCATTCACTTGCAAAGACACCCAACAGCAGCTTCATCAGCAGAATGAAGGGTCCTAAGCCTACCATGAAATCTAGTTAGTTGATATTTGTCAACAAAATGAGCTATTGACTGACAGCGGTGGCGCTGACAATGTGGGTCATCGTGTAAACCCAAGTGTAGAGGTTGGCTGCCCGTATTCCTCGGCCAGTTTGGAACGTGTTCAACAGAGTCCAAAACTGACATGGCAGGTCAAATCCCAGGGGTCAAAAGGCTGGATCACCGACAAGCAAAAATAATTCAAACATCTGTAGCTGACCACTCATTATGCCATTGGGTGTATATGCTGACAGATTCCACAGTGGACGCCTTGACATAAATTGTGCTCTGGGGTTACTGAAGATGTCCATATGCAGTGGGAGATCTGGATTGGCACACAGCTTTTCCACCAGTCCACCTGTAGACTCTCCATGATGAACGTGGGGAGGAGCTATGCTGCTCAGAACTGGTAGCCAAGAATAGGAGTGGGGCAAGGGTGCCTGTGATGATGCACAAGTTCAATTCAATGTTGACTAATTTACTGTGAGGTGATACACCACACAGGGACACCGTATTCCACTAAGGAACAGCACAGCACCAAAGCCAATGTGCAAAGTGTACACTAAACTGTCATGATTCTTTGGTCAAAGAACAGAATCCTTATCGTGCAGCACTTCGTCTTAGACTGAGCTAGTGTGTGACTAGTGATTAGGAAAGTGTGTACTCTATATACTCTACCTTAATCTTGCTGATTTAGTTCAGATGCCCACAAAGGGACCGTTAGCAAAGTACACCTCTACCTTGATATAACGCTGTCTACGAGAGCCAAAAAAAAATCTTACTGTGTTATAGGTGAAACCGTGTTATATTGAACTTTATTTGATCTGCCAGAGTGTGCAGCCCATCCTTCCCCCGAACGCTGCCTTACCACATTATATCCAAATTTGTGTTACATCGGGTGGCGTTATAACAGGGTAGAGAGGTAACAAAGGATGTCTGTTACTACAAATCACGTAATGAACAAAGCATATGATTGATATGGAGTTATGATCAAACTATGTTCAGTGATGGTTAAGAGATCTCTTATTTATGAAGTAATCACCCACTGACAAAATTTTTAACTCAAAGAATTGCTTGCTACTACAGCTGCACTTAACAACAACGACTGGGTTAGAAATCCCTGAAGCTTATCAGTCATGTAAATTGTATTGAGAATTGTTTTAAGGATCATTTCTAATGCATAAATTTGGACATACAGGAAAGAAACTTAGACAAGCAATGCTGGTTTCAGCCTAGTTTGTTTAACGTGAGGGCAATGTTGCCTTACTATTGTAGCTGGAGGTAATGATGTCCTATACATGATTATAGTCACCGCTTCTTTAATTCCTTATTTTGTAGGGTGGACTGATTAAATGCCTCAACTGAAATTAATTTTAATCAACTTTTCCATTTGTACTTTAGTTATTTTCTCATTGGTTGATATAACCATTAAAACATGACTTACAGCTACACAGAACCTTTACACTAGATTTGGTACTTTTTTTTTTTTTAAATCTAGGAAGGTACACCTTAACTATACACACACATTCAAACTAAGACTGTCACTAAGACTGTCAAGCAATTAAAAAACTTAATTGCAATTAATCTCACTGTTAAACAATAGAATACCATTTATTTAAATATTTTTCCATGTTTTCTACATTTTCAAATATATTGATTTAAATTAAAAACGCAGAATACAAAGTGTACAGTGCCATGCAAATGTAAACAAACTGTCTGGCAGCCCACCAGTAGATTACCCCGATGACCCGCATGAGGGCATGTGCCACAGGTTGCCCACCACTGATCTAGACCATCCCTGACAGATGTTGGTCTAACCTGCTCTTAAAAATCTCCAATGATGGAGATTCCACAACCTCCCCTAGACATACTAGTTTAGAATAAAAAACATTTTGAAAGCCCTTTTCCCCCAGGGGTTGTTACCCAAAAACAGGTTTTGGGAGCCCTTAGAATAGCCTACCTATTGCTCCCATGATCTGTCCTTCCTAGAGTATGGGTTTCCAGGGTAGTTAAGGAAATATACCGCTACCTCAATATAATGCCACCTGATATAACACAAATTTGGATATAATGCAGTAAAGTAGTGGTCCGGGGGAAGGGAGGGCAGAGCTGCATGCTCCAGTGGATCAAAGCAAGTTCAGTATAACTGTATTATAGATAAAACCGTGTAACATTTTTTGGCTCCCAAGGACAGCGTTATACCGAGGTAGAGGTGTACCTGAAGGACACAGATATAGCCTTCCAATAAATGAAGGACAGGCAGTATTCTTTCCACAACAAAGCACCTTTTTATTAATGCAACTAATAATTCCTAATACAGCAATAAATTAAAAACCTAAATAAAATACTGATAGGGAAAACCTGACCCTGCCCGAGGCCTCAGGCTATTTGCTGAGAAGTAGGCCCAAAAGCCTTCAGCTAACAGCAAGAGACCTAACTTGTTTTCTCTTGTTTCTACACAAATGTCACTAGGATATGAGGAAACTCAGGGAAAGGGGAACTGGAAACAGGATCACGGGTGGCCCATAAGTGTCAGCTCAGCTTGTGTCAGTATGGTAATGGCGTTTGCAAAATGTAACTGCAAGTAGGGGGTTATTATAGAACAGTTAGACAGTCAGCATGATTGCAAAAGAACAACAACAGGAAAAACCCAATATGGAATGAAAATAGGATAGCTTGCTGATTTGCAATATTAAAATGTCCAAATACGGCAAATAATATATGTAACCAGCATGTTATGTTTTGCGGTTTTAACCTTTATAAGCTTGGTAAAATTTGTAAGGGACAGAGCAGCTTATCCTCTTGCATGGGGTCACGCTGTCTCTCTGCATATATGCTTGTATGAAATAACGATGCCTCAGGCTGTCTGATCCAAAATTAATTGTGTGGTCGATTTTCCACGACAATACAAAGCCCTTATTCTTAGCTAAAAAGCATTTTAAACTGCAATAACGTACAGTTCAAATGATTCTGAGTGTGCTCTGTAACAGATGGCCAGAACCTACACACACACTATACTACTTTATGCTATGCTACGCTACACTATAATTATCACTAGCAAGCTTACTGTACGTTGATTTCTGCTGCTGCCACCGCTCTCAGCTTTCAGGCAGCTATCAGCTTGGCTCTGCTCCACCTCAATCGCTTCAACTCCTCTGGGAGCTCCTGTCCTCTCCATCCCAGTCTTCCCCCTACTGCTCCCTCTGCTCCTGAATGTCTACTTTTATACTGTCCTATCAGCTCCTTACTGCAAATGGTCACTGACAGTTGTTAACTTCAAAGTTATGATCTGTTGATCTTTTTCATCCCCTTGGCTTTCTGCCAATGTTATGTTTTTCCCTCATTTGAAGCTCAAGCAATTTTTCCCTTTCTGCACCACACAAGCTCAGAAAATATCATGTGACCTGTGGTGACCCATCAGGTTTTTTTATTAAACTACTTTACTCTACCTTCTGCCCTTGACCTATTCAGTGACCATGTGACTTGCACCGTCCAATGGTATGTGACATGCAGCTTCTAATGGTACAGTGATTTTTGCTTATTGCAAATGGAAGGTAGGGACAACAAAATGGAGTCTGAGGAATTTCTTAGATATCAGAATATCCTTACTGAAATTTTCTCCCTCATGTTTTAACCTTATTTAACTTACCTAATCAATAAGCCAATGACAGCTGTAGCTATTTAATCACTACTTAAACTCCTGGTGGAATTCTGCATTAAAAAGTTAAAAATTCTGGAACAAGTTTCTTGAGGGTGGCGGGAGGAACTGTTAGGGAGCTTCACTCATGCAGATTCTGGCTGATCTCTAGCCTCTCCCATTCAGTCAGGCACGTATCCCTCCACCCCCACTCAAGACACACACACCCCATCCCTATGTGGCCCTGCCCCTCCCTCCCCTGTGGCCCTGCATCTCCACTCCCATTCAGCCGCTCCCCCAGTCTGTCCACCCCCACTAGCCCTTATGAACCCCTGTCTGTGACACGCACCCCCAGCAGCCCCACACCGCCTGTCTCTCTCCACAGTCCGTCTCTTGACCTGGCCCTACAAGCACTGTGAAGAAGGCTGTGCAGGCTCTCTCTCTTCCCTAACTGGCTGGCAGAAGCTGCTGTGTTCTATCACCCTCTGGTGGGCAAAAGACGGAACTGCAGCAACTTTTCAGCCGATGCTTTTTTGTGTGCAAAAAATTAAAATATGTACAGCTTATTAATTATGCACACATGCAGTGGTGCAGAATTCCCCCAGGAGTATACTGAGGCCATCTGTGGCCATAATTCTCTCTTAATGACAGATATTAATTAATTCATTACTCAATGGTTTGCTGTTATACTGACTATAGAACACATCTCTTACAATAAAGGTTCCCTGCCCATTTGGTCAATTACATTGCCCATTTATGACAACTACCAACTTTTTTTAATTAGTCCTTTCTGCCTCTGGACTATGTCAGCAAGGTCAGGATAAGGAGAGTGCATATTACAGTACAGTCCTACTAATGATAACAGATGTTAATCTCACAGTAGCTCAGTTTAAAATAAAGCACTATTGTAGACAAACTCTGGCCAACACAGCAAGAATTCTGGAATTTTTGGTCAAAGAATCGGGAGTTTAATACACAAAGAACTATAAGAGATTAATATTTTACTATCAGTGGTTTACATAATTGGTAAGCTGAAGACCTCTGTTTCAGGGATAAGGTTAGCAGGAACCATTGTGATCATCTAGTCTGACCTCCAGTAGAACATAGGCCAAGAACATCTCCAAAATAACTCCTAGGTCACATCTTTTGATAAGAAGATCCAAACTTAAATCTAAAAAACTGTCAGTTATGGAGAATCCACCACAATCCTTAGTAAATTGTTCCAATGATTAGTTACTCTCACTATTAAAAATGTATCCCTTATTTCAAGTCTAATTTATCTAGTTTCAACTTCCAACCATTGCATCATGTTATATTGGCCTCTGCTAGACTGAAGATTCCATTATTAAATACTTATTCCCCCTAATCAACTCACCCCTTAGCTTTTGATTCTTCTTAACCAAGAGAAAGTTATTAGCCAAGATGGTAAGGGATACAACCCCAAGCTTGACGTGGCCCTAAATCTCTGACTGCCAGAAGCCAGGAGGTGAGAAACAGGGGAGCATCATTCCAACTGCCCTGTTTGGCACACACTCTCTGAAACTCTGTTACTAGCCACTGACAGAGAGAGGATAGTAGCCTAGGTCAACCATTGGCCTGACCCAGGGTCTTAGAAGTATACTCTGAGTTCTTTGAGTCTACAATTATCAGGCATGCTTCCTAATTCTTTTATCATTCTGTCTGCTCTTTTCTGAACTCTTTTCAATTGATCAATATCCTTGATAAAATAATGGATTCTTCAATCATAAAAAGATATCTGTAGCCAGATCATTATGACAAAACATCTGTTAGAGTGGTTCCTGATAAACTAAAAGCATCTATCAGAAGATCACTACTTCAACAATTACAGAAAACAGCTACCCACTCCTCAATCACAAATAGCCCTTTTCTGGCCATCTGGACACATTTTGTAAGTCAATGGGTCAGAGGACACACAACCCCTTACTAATAACATGCAACGGTCAAGCAAAATTCAGCTTATTGATAACACAACAGGGCAGATAAAGTTAAGCTTAAATACAAAGAATTAAAAACACAAGGCATGGTGGGACTCTGGCTCACCTACAAAGAATCAAAGTGTAGTCATAAGTTACTATGGTGAGGTTGTTTTGTTTTGTTTTTTAAAATCATCCCATGAGGCTGGCTAGAATAAGGAAGTCTGGTATTAGCTCAATGGCCTGAAAAAAACAAGGTTGAGAGGCTGGACAACATGGTTCTTAAGCTTCAAAATCTTCAGCATTCCAATAGCTTTTTGGAGACACAGACCAAGCCTCCTCAGCTTTTAGTTGTAGAGAGAACCTTCCAATGGCATGAGCACAAGCTTATGGAGCAAGTTTTAGTGATTCTGTTCTTGTTTTTCCTTTTTCCGCTGTATGCTTTGGCCTTGCAAATAGCATAAACTATGTTTTCAGTGCACTTCAGAGTATTCCAGTTGTTCATATCTGTGATGCTAACAATTTATGTCCCTTATGATGAAAGTTTTCTTCTTATTCTTCAGCTCTACAGATAAGTTTGGTAGTTCAGTCACACCACTCAGCTTCTGGGCGTCCCTTCTAGCCAAGCCAGTTTTATATCCTCACAGTATAACCTTAGATGTGCATTAATGGTTCTAGGCTGAATCATAAATGCAAGTCCTGAATGTACCATGGTATTGAGGGATATATGGATATCAGCACGTGGCACAAAAACTGGTGAATGGGGTATTTTTATTTATATCACCAAAATTACCATCTTAAACTGAACATAAAAACATCTTTGGAAACTATATTTTTCTTTGTGTTCAAAAGAATTCTAATCTACTCTCTAGTCTATGAACGTTTGTATGTCATGGTCACCACTTTGGATCTGAGCACAGTCTGACCTGATGTGGAACAGGAATCTGAAGGGTCTGCCTCCTCCCAGGTGAATGCCCTGGACTACGGCAGGTCTTTCTAGGCTCTCTGGTTGAAACTGTTCAAATGTCTATAAACAGTTAAAGGAGTGTTAGAGTAAAACTAAAGTGATATGTCCAAGACAAAACACGGAACTCAAGTTTTAGAAATAGTGGAAATCTCATCATCATCTATTCTAAAGATGCATATATTCTGAAGATACTATGCACACTACATAGAAAACTTTTCATTGTGTATGTGAGATTATCAAACAAAAAATTGTTAGTGGACCGAGTTACTTTGTAGTAATACTAACCTTTATTGTTAAATCCAACTAGTAGTTCAAATTGTCCTAACCTGTTCTTTCTATATGCAAACTAGGTCAGAAGCAAGATGCATGTTGTGTTGTTTGCCAGATAAGAACTGGGTGCTAGGTACAGTTAACACAGATGTCTCCATGGGCCCCACACTACAAGAAGGAGGTGGAAAAATTGGAAAGAGTCCAGCGGAGGGCAACAAAAATGATTAGAGGGCTGGAGCACATGACTTATGAGGAGAGGCTGAGGGAACTGGGATTGTTTAGTCTGCAGAAGAGAAGAATGAGGGGGGATTTGATAGCTGCTTAACTATATGAAAGGGGTTTCCAAAGAGGATCAATCTAGACTGTTCTCAGTGTACCTGATGACAGAACAAGGAGTAACGGTCTCAAGTTGCAGTGGGGGAGGTTAGGTTGGATATTAGGAAAATTTTTCACTAGGAGGGTGGTGAAGCACTGGAATGGGTTACCTAGGGAGGTGGTGGAATCTCCTTCCTTACAGGTTTTTAAGGTCAGGCTTGACAAAGCCCTGGCTGGGATGATTTAGATGGGGATTGGTCCTGCTTTGAGCAGGGGTTTGGACTAGACGACCTCCGAGGTCCCTTCCAACCCTGATATTCTATGATTCCACTGACATCCTCCTGAATGCTGCATACAAAACCACTGAATCATTCCGTTTACAATATTTGAATAGTACCATCCAAGTATATATCACTGAGTTCTGTTTTTAAACTCCAAACAGTTAGAGCACTAAAGTATCATTATTTCTATATGATACATAAATACACACGCAGAGTTTATTGTTCGAGACACAACTAATCACTGCGTTTCCCTACACCTACCCCCTGAAAACCGTAATGAATAACTGCGGAGCATCGCGCCCCCAGGAGGCTCACCCCTGGGAAATTTATATCCTTTGTGCGATCCCAGGGAGCCCGTTTTAGTAACAGCAACTCGACACGGGCTGGGAGAGTGATCAACCTGGGGACACGCCCGGGCCTCAGGCTCCCTCCCTTAGCACCGGCGACAGGGAAAGCGGGCGGGGAGGCGCCGCTCCCTTCCCAGACAAAGCCCCCGCGCTCGCCGCTCAGGCCCGCCAGCCCCTCTTCGGATCGGCGCCTGGCAGGGAAGCAACGGGGCCGGCGGCAAACGCGCCCGGCTGCAAAGATCTGGGCGGATGCAGCTCCCCCCACCCCCGCCCGCGGGTCCCCAGGCCGCTGGCCCCTCCCCCCACGAGCGGGTTCGCTGGAGCCGGGACAGCGGCGCAGGCTGATGACCCGCAGCTCCCCGAGGAGCAGCGACGCGACTCCCCCCCCGGGGGCAGCGAGACTGATGCGCCCCCCTTGCGCTGCTGAGGGCACAGAGCTGCCCAGTGACACGGCGGGGGGGGGGGGATCTCCACACTCCACCTCGGTTGGGGAGCGGGGAGTCCTCTTGCCCAAGCGCCCCGGAGCCCGGCCGCCACCTCTCCCGCGCGCTCCCAGCCGGCCGCTCCGGGCACCACCGCCGCCGCGCAGGTACCTGAGCATGTAGCGGGCTCGGAGCGGCAGGCGGGACGGACGGTTCCCGTGAAGCGCAGCCGGCGGCGGGAGCTAGAACGAGGCGCGACCAATGGAGTTGTTGGTCCCCGGAGAGCGCGAGCCGTTGCCTCTGCTGTGCTCGCGCTGCCCCAGCTCCGCGTTCCAACCCGGTCTCGGACTGACCCGCAAACTACCCAACCCCGCCCCGCCCCGCTGCCTGGACCCGCCCCCAGAAACGCTCGCCCCAGAGGAGCAGGCGGCGGCAGGAAAGCAGCGTGTCGCGCGGTCCTAGCGTCCTCCTAATTCCAACCGCTCTCCGTACCCGACCTCCCCCCGCCCCCCAGGCTAGCAGAGCCCGGCGCTAGGCACCCGCGCGCTGCTTCCCCCGAGCCGAGCGAGGTGGGCTGCCGTCTGGCCCCCAAGGCTGCCCTGCAACCGCACTGAGTCCCGCAACCGCGGTGTGGGGAGCTGCTGGGCCAAAGTTTTTTGCGGGGGGGCGGGTTGCAAGCAGTGAAGAAGCTTTTGCAAGGAATTGGAATTTGTTCAGCAAAGAGAGTCCTCCGCTGATGCAATTGGGTCGGTTCATCACTGAAAACAAAAATGTGAAATAAAAAATATGGGGGGGGTCTCTCTCCCCCCACCCCGACCCCCGCCATTGGAATAAGCCCAGCAAACACTAGGGGTCGGTTTGCTGAAAAGTCATAAATTTGCAAATAAAACAAAACTATGTTATTGATTGATTGAGGTGGAAAAGTCACTTAGTCCAGAATGAGAGTGACCTGACCGCACTGAGAGTTACACCAGTGTTGACGATAATGGAACCAGACTCCCATAATGCTTTGAGCTAGGCCAGAGGAGAAGGGGGAAAATACTGTCTGAAAAAGGAATGTTGCAATGGCAATTTTCATATAAGGAATGAAATTATGCTAAAAGACTACAAAATCAGTTCTCACTAGCAGATACATAAGAAGTGTAATATAAGAGGGGTAGCCGTGTTAGTCTGGATCTGTAAAAGCCACAAAAGCAGCAAAGAATCCTGTGGCACCTTATAGACTAACAGACGTTTTGGAGCATGAGCTTTCGTGGGTGAATACCCACTTCGTCAGATGCATGTAGTGAAATTTCAAGAGGCAGGTATATATAAACCTGCCCCTGGAAATTTCCACTAGATGCATCTGACGATGAGTATTCACTCCGAAAGCTCATGCCATCCATAAAACTTCAGTCTCGTCTTCTGCACTCGCCTGTGAAAGGTAGTCCTGAATCAAGTGCACAGGGATCTTATCTTTGGCTGCTGTTCTTAACCCAGAATCCAACTGAACACGGTACCCCTCTGTGGACCCCCTTAAATCCCACTTCCGACACCAGGTGGCCATAGCGATATTCACCCAGAGGACCGGCGGCTATCATTTAGGCAGCACTGGGTGGCGAATCGTGCTAGCGTGGCACCAGGATTATTCGGGGTGGCCCAATTTCCGGGGGCGCAGGCCCGCGTGCCGATGACCTGCTGCAGGGCATGCCCGCGGGGTGTCCGGCTAGCAGTCCCTGGTCGGTGAGCTGCCACGCAGTCATAGCCATGCGGACGAGATCGCGATGCTCTGCGCGGGCTCCGTTGGAGCCACACAAAGGACCCTCCGCAGGAATGATTTGCGTAGCTCCACCGAGCCTGGATCGGCGCTGGCAGGCCGCCAAAACTTGGCTCTGTGCGCCCTTGTAGGCAGGGCGCGGAAAAAACCCTAGCGCCGCATTTCCCACCTGATTTGGTTTTATAATGTCAACCCGACGATAAAGCTCATTTCTGAGATCTATTAAATAGTTTGTTTATCTCTTGTGTTCAGCTTCTTTTTCTTGGATGCTTCCCAAATATGTCTAGTTAGCTAAGGGGTTGCCACGGCAGCTCGCGTCTTGCCTTATAAGAAGGAAGTATTGCTATAAGGGTCTTAGGTTCAGTCCGTCTATAAGGTATTCTTGCTTTGCTTCATCTTCGCTGATTACTTCACGAACATTAATTTGAATACCAATCGATTGTTTGCCTTCTGATAAACAAAATCAAAAAAGTACTATACTAAATAAGGTTAAATATATTTGATACAGCATGCCAAGAGGGCAAGCCAAGGCGTGTGTAGCAGGGGCCTTATTCCCTCAAGAGGAAGTTTCTTAGATTAACTAGAACAGCTGTGGCCAATTAGCGCACTGACTCCACTTAGAGCCACCTGACTCCAGTTTGAGCACCTGACCTCCAATTAGAGCACCTGACTTCATTAGAGACCTGAACTCCGTGATGGGATAAAACCCCTGCTTCGTTCAGCAGTGGGGTGGGTTTAGGAGAAGGTTGCTTGATGGGAGCTGCAGATTGCAGAAGCGAGAAGAGTTTTCCAAGAAAAATGGAAGGTTTGAGGGTGTTGCTGATGCGGATTGAGAAGCCAACAGAAAACCTAGGTAGGGCCCAGGCTTGTAATAGAGACAGCGAGAAGCCCTTCACAGCTGATGGTATGAGAGGAAGTAACCCAGGGAAAAACCGCTAGTCAAGTGTTACTACACCCCAGGCCCCTGGGTTGCCGAGTAGAGCGGGCTCCACTCCCTTTCCTCTCCACTCCCTCCTCCAGACACTAGGAGAGGAATTAATAACTGCGTCAAGGCAAAGCAATATCGCCCTGAACCTACCCCAGAGAAGAGAAAGCGTGAGACCCAGAGAACAATACCGGCAATTTGCCACAATATGTAGAGTGCTTTGTATGCATGCTTAATTGTATCACTTTGGAGTGCATTGAAGATGAATGCTTTAATTTCTCTACATGCAGAAAGCTTAGCAGAACTTGTCAAACTGTTGTGCCAGCTGCAGAGCCATACCAGGAAAGCAGGAGAAGATGAATGATTTTGTTGATGCTTAACCAGCACTCCTTCTGTACCAAGCTAAGGCTAGTGTAGGATATCTTTATGTTTGCTGAGTTTTGGAAAATTATGTTCAAAACAAGATAAGAACCTGGTAAGAACTGTTGTGGAAATCTTGGGTAATGCATGGAGAGTTCCATCAGTCATAAACAAGTGTGCTATATAGATAGGCTTGCATTCGTTTGAAACAGACCTACAGTCTTATTATTACCTACAGTGTGTTATTCGACATCTCATCAAAAATCTAAGTCAAACCCTAACATGGTGTAACTATATAGTATTATACCAGTAAATTTCCGTGTGTGAACAAGTCCTTTTGCACCATATTTGGATACCTAAGTGGCTAAGTAGCTGCAGCAGCAAAAAATGCTGTCTGCCATCTGCAGCTGGCAAAAAGATTGTACCTGATCTAAATGAATGCCAATTTGGCCACAATGATCCACACAAGTGTGACATCTAGCTGGGACTATTTCAAGTCTCTTTATTAAAGAAGCAAGCCTCCTGCCTTGAGGAAGCTCTAGCAGCCATCTACTCAGCAACACAGGTTACCAGGAACACATCATCCCACTATGCCACTCTCTGTACAGATTGAATACAAAATATAGTTCAGGATTGCTCTCCTCATTTTCAGACCCCTAGCTGGAATGAGTCCATCTCTCCCCCTGTAACCATAACCTCCCACATCAGCTGCATTCACTGTAACAATGTTACTGTTGACAAATAGAGTTAGGCCTGTGGGAGTTAGGAACTGAACCAGAAATATGAACTGTGTTGCATTCAGATCTTAATAAAAAACCTCTCATTCACTCAGTCAGGCTTTCCCACAATAATACACTCAGTCTCACAGATACATTCATTTAAAAACAGAAAAACCCCTAAACTCTCTTCCCTTTAATAATATCCTTATTTCACTAATTCTCCAATCATAATGTCTTCCAGGCTAGGCAGCAGTGGAATTTTTAATATAAATAAAACTTTCTTCTGGAAATACCTTTCCTCATAAACAAGCAAAAAATGTGTGAAAGACCTTTTTCATCCCCATTTTCAGAGTCACCTTTAAAAGCAGATAGAGATGAATAGACACATAGGCCTGGTCTTCACTAGAAAAAAATGTTTGTTAATGTGTTAAAATCCTAATATAGACAAGACAAGTATTTTTAACACATATGAGGTGGTGAGTTAAACCTGGGGATCCTCACTAGGGTTAAAGAGTTAATACAAATCTATGCTAGGGTGTTAATGTGTTAGCTAACACCTTTTTCTTTGTGAAGACATGGCCTATAAAGGTGTGTTCAAAGCTAATATACATCAGCAGTTAAAACGAGTGATCTCAGACACAACAACAAAGTTTGTATTCTGTCTTCCTGAGCAGCATCTGCTGAAAGAAAGAAAAACAGATTGTTGTTTATGTCCTGGATGAAAGAAGAAGAGCTCTGGGAATTCAACTGAGATATATGTATCAGAGGGTATCTGGATTACTAGCTTGTTATTTTTATAAAGGGCCAGAGAAAGCTATTATGCTGGCCATGACATCCTGGGAGTGAACAAAGATTCTTTTGCAGGAATGTAAACCATCTCAGCAGATGCCATCCAGTTGAACACATCCTTTCATATGTTACCTCAGAGCACAGAATAAGTTACTTTCCTAATGATAAAAAATAGCAGAGTGGCAAGGCCATTAAGCAAAGCCATTGTTTCACATGTATTTCATGGAAACAAAGAACTAAAACCCCACACCCTCTTCAATACATATGATGACTGAATACATATGGGAAAGGCATTGCCATTAAAATACTGTAATGCAAATCAGTAGAATTAAAACAGACACTTTTGCCTCACCTACAATGGGCATTTAATCAAATTAGCTGAACTGATTTTAAATGGCTTAAGAGGTTAACAGTTTTAACATGGATTGACTGACCAATTTAACCTGGGCTAGACTGAATGTATCTATTTAAGGTATTTATCTGGTCTCTATCACTGCAGTATCTGAATACCTCACAATCTTTAATGTATTTATCCTCACAATACTCCTGTGAGGTATGTAAGTACTATTTTTACAGAGGGGAAACTGAGGCACAGACCGCAAGTGAACTGCCCAAGGTTACAGAGGAAATCTGTAGTGGAGCAGGGACTTGAACCCAAGTTTCTGGCTAGCATCTTATCCTCTCTAAACCCAGTTTAAACTTTTAAATATTTAAATAGTTAAAACATTTTCAGCTAACTCAAAGGCTCAGTGTAGTCAGGATCTGAAGAAGGAGTGATCTAAGGAAGTCTAGGAGAAAACAGAATTTAATCCGTAGAAAGTAAGATTAAAAGAGGAACCAATTACAACTGGAGAAAATATCACTTTGGAGAGTGAAGGAAATGATTGTCTCTAGTCCAGTTTATCAATTCAGGGGACTGATGACTCAGAGCCTTTCATCTCTAGTTTGCCAATAACCCAGGGTTGTAGTTAGAGACAATTTTTACCATCTTATGTTTGGCAGACTATGCAATGAGTTTTGGTGGTCTGAGTGCAGTTCTGCATCACAGGAGTGAGTGTAGCATAATTTGGAATTTTGTTGGTACTTGTAGCCTAAGCAGATAAAGCAAGGATTGAATGGACATGGAGAATTCACTGTCCTTGCTCAGTTGAGGTGGTTGCTACAATGATTGAGGCAAATGTTGAGGGGGGGAAAGCTCCAAGTAACTGGCAATATGGCGTGGGGTCAAAAGTTTACATTCTCAGGCCTGCTATTGCCCTCGGATTGCCACTCGGGCTAATCGATATGTTTCTTTGAAGCTAGCATAGATACATGTGATCATTTATTATTTTCTTTTGTTTTTTTGTTTATGGTACAAGATGTAATCGATCAAAGGGGGGTCAGTAGTCTGGGTAGAGGATACAGTTAATTAAAGGATCCGGTAGTTAATGAATTGTAAATGATGAATTGTAGCACCTGTGGAAATCTCTGTAAACAAGTAGGGTATAAAAGACA
>NC_133769.1:114294928-114298471 GCF_003597395.2 Chelonoidis abingdonii
CACGGAGGGGCAGAGGATGCTGAATGCTCCAAGGAGAGACCCAGGAGGTGAAGACGTGTGAGCTTCTTGCCCTGAACAAGTCTGCTCCAAGGGAGAGGAGGCTCCCCAAAGTCCTGACTGGCTTGGTGGGGAGCAGTTACAGAGCATCGCCCGGGGACTCCGTGACACCCTCTCTCCCAAAAGCAGCCCGAATGAAGGCTGAGAAGCAGATTGGAGAAGACTAGATTGGCTACTCCCAAGGTGATCTGGAGGAAGGAACCCTGATGAGTGGCACTGCCTGATACATGAGCAAAAATAGGAATGTACCAGCGCCTGGGCAATGGGATTGTTTGAGGCAGAGGAGTCTGTGATGTGGTGAGGGGGAGATGGTCACAGCTGAGGCATGCCTGTGAGGATGAGGTGGCCAGCCCCAGTGGGCTCAGTGGAAGATTCAGTTAGAATCATAGAAGATTAGTGTTGGAAGAGACCTCAGGAGGTCATCTAGTCCAACTCCCTGCTCAAAGCAGGACCAGCACCAACTAAATCATCCCAGCCAGGGCTTTGTCAAGCAGGGCCTTAAAAACCTCAAAGGATGGAGATTCCACCACCTCCCTAGATGACCCATTCCAGTGCTTTACCACTCTCCTAGTGAAATAGTGTTTCCTAATATCCAACTATAGTGAGGCGGTGTGGCACAGGAATTATAAAGGCCCAGCCTCAGAGCTCACTAGGAGAGCAGCTGCCAGGGAGACCAGACACCTCTGGCCTACCTCCTGGTTGGGAACCCCAGCGACCTACGGTGGACCCAAGGGCTGGCCAGGCCTGCCCCAGGCCAGCTATCCCAAGGAGTGGCCGAGCTTGCCCTGCACCAGCAATCTTGAAGAACCTATGGTGTTGGACCCCCCCGAGGACACCACCCAGACCCAGGTACCTCGAGAGGGGGAGTTTGGAAGTAGCCCAGGGACAGCTGACCCTAGTCTGGCTGCAGCACTGCCAGACCATGTCAGTGTGTTGTGGCCAGGATTCCCACTGACACAGCAGCGGATCGTCTACCACTGCTAGGGCCCCAGACTGGGATGTAGTGGAGTGGGAGGTGCTGCTTCCCCCTGCCACCCAACTCATAGGTGGCAGTCTCCACCTCTCCTAGGCCTTCAGACCCAGGGCCTGGGTTCACTGTTGATCAACTGTTGTTGCTCAGCCCCTGCCTGAGGGCCTGAACACCTGACTCACCATTGCCCCACCCTGATCCAGGGCCTCGGCTCACTGTTTATATACTGTTATTGCTCAGCCCTTGCCTGAGGTCCTAAGGATCTGACTCACCATTGCCCCACCCTGACCTAGGGCCTGAGCTGACAACTAACTGTGTTGTTTCTGCCCTCACAAAGGCCTCAGAGGAAGACTCCTGTGGCTGGACTAATTCCCTGCTAGACCTCTTCCCGAACTGAGTGCGGCAGTGTGGGTCCCCACCTCCCCAGAGAGAGGCAAGCCCCGGCTAACTTCTCTACATCAACCTAGACCTCCCCCACTGCAACTTGAGACCATTACTCCTTGTTCTGTCATCTGCCACCACTGAGAACAGCTGAGCTCCATCCTCTTTGGAACTCCCCTTCAGGTAGTTGAAGGCTACTATCAAATCCCCTCTCACTCTTCTTTTCTGCAGACTAAACAAGCCCAGTTCCCTCAGCCTCTCCTCGTAAATCATGTGCCCCAACCCCCTGATAATTTTCATTGCCCTCCATTGGACTCTCTCCAATTTGTCCACATCCTTTCTGTAGTGGAGGGGGGGCAAAACTGGACGCAATACTCCAGATGTGGCCTCAACAGTGTCGAATAGAGAGGAATGATCACTTCCCTCAATCTGCTGGCATTGCTCCTACTAATGCAGCGCAAAATGCCATTAGTCTTCTTGGCAACAAAGGCACATTGCTGACTCATAGCCAGCTTCTTATCCACTGTAATCCCCAGGTCCTTTTCTGCAGAATTGCTACTTAGCCAGTCAGTCCCCAGCCTGTAACAGTGCATGGGATTCTTCCGTCCTAAGTGCAGGACTCTGCTCTTGTCCTTGTTGAACCTCATCAGATTTCTTTTGACCCAATCCTCCAATTTGTCTAGGTTACTCTGGACCCTATCTCTCCAGCGTATCAACTTCTCCCCACAGCTTAGTGTCATCTGTGAACTTGCTGAGGGTGCAATCCCTCCCATCATCCAGATCATTAATGAAGATGTTGAACAAAACCAGCCCGAGGACTGACCCTTAGTGAACTTCTCTTGCTACCAGCTGCCAACTAGGCATCAAGCCGTTGATTGCTACCCATTGAGCCCGACAATCTGGCCAGCTTTATATCCACCTTATAGTCCATTCCTCCAATTCATACTTTAACTTGCTGGCAAGAATACCGTGGGACACCGTATCAAAAGCTTTGCTAAAGTCAAGATATATCACCTCCACTGCTTTCCCAATATCCACAGAGCCAGTTATCTCAGCATAGAAGGCAAGCAGGTTAGCCAGGCATGACTTGCCTTGGTGAAACCATGTTGACTATTCCTGATCACCTTCCTCTTCGCCAAGTGCTTCAAAATTGTTTCCTTGAGGACCTGCTCCATGATTTTTCCAGGGACTGAGGTGAGGCTGAGTGGTCTGTAGTTCTCCAGGTTCTCCTTCTTCCCTTTTTTAAAGATGGGCACTATATTTGCCTTTTTTCAATCATCTAGAACCTCCCCTGATTGCCACAAGTTTTCAGAGATAATGGCCAATGGCTCTGCAATCACATCAGCCAATTCCCTCAGCACCCTTGGATGCATTACATCTGGACCCATGGACTTGTACGTGTCTAGCTTTTCTAAATAGTCCTTAACCTGCTCTTTCACCACTGAGGGCTGCTCACCTCCTCCCCATACCGAGTTGCCCAGTGTGGAGATAAAAGAAAAAGGAGGCACACGTCAGGACCTCAGTGGAGCCCTGCGTGATCACTACTTCCCACCACCCAGCACAGATGTAATCAGGTTGAGAGTGTCCGTATAAGAGAAAACTAAGACTACTGATTATTCCTGAAGAAAGGATTTTAATTACTTACAGCTATAAATGCAACACAGACAGAATAGGAAAAGGAGAAATAGAGACCAGCATTGAATAAAGATTAATATAAATGACAAATTATATTGCAAGCAACCACAAGTACAGATAATATTATGCATTAGCTACTTACTACTATAAAAGCATGTCCTTAACATTGAATATAAATGGCAGTTTATACTGATGATAGGTATAAGTACATGCAAAGCTACTGTTACTTATTGACTACTAACTTCACATGTACTGTTCCTGCCCTCAGTAAGTACAAGTAGAGACCTTATATATTGTGTGATAGACCCAGACCAATTGGGAACAGCAGAGTAGTCTGCCCACTTCTAAAGGACCTCCCACTAGCCTAAGGGGAGGATCCACAGGTCTAGGACACCAAGCAATTCCATGGGACAACTAATGAAAAAAACAGGAGCAGGAGTGAGGTCATAGGGCTAAATGAAGGGAACCCGATGGGGACACCGAGCAGAGAGCCCCAGACA
>NC_133769.1:114301021-114302542 GCF_003597395.2 Chelonoidis abingdonii
AACGACAGACCATCCCTACGCCCTAATTCCAGAAGGTCCCAGACCAGATACAAGTTATCAAAGATCGTGCAGCCCGGGACGGTGTAGGTCTGGTCTGGATGGACCACATCCGCCAGCACGGACCCTAGCCACATTGAGATGGCCTTCGCAATGATTTTGTAGTCCGTGCTGAGGAGCGAGATGGGACTCCAATTCCGTAAGTCACAGAGGTCCCCCCCTTTGGCAATAAGGCGAGCAAGGCTTGCCTGCATGAAAGAGGGAGGACCCCGCTCTACAAAGACTCGGCCCAGACGGTGACCAGGTCTGGGCCGAGAACGTCCCAAAACACGCGGTAGAACTCCATGGTCAGCCCGTCCATGCTCGGAGATTTATTGGTGGGCATGTGACTGAGGGCTTCCGAGAACTCGGCCAGAGCGAGAGGCAGCTTTAGCTGGTCCCGGTCACCGGTGCTGACCGTTGGGAGTCCGTCCCACAGCACTCTGCAAGCGTTAGGATTGGTCGGATCCAGGGAGAAAAGAGTCGTGTAGAAGGCCCTGGCCCTCTCGCACATCTCCGCCGGATCCGTGATGGATGTGCCGTCCTCTGCCAGGAAGCAGATGATGTGCTTCTTGGCCTCTCTCCTTTTCTCTAGGGTGTAGAAGAAGCGGGAGCTGCGATCCATCTTCTGAAGGAGGCGGATGCGGGATCGAACAAAAGCACCCCGGGCCCGATGGTCTTCGAGGGCCTGGAGCTCCTCCTGCTTCTCCCAGCACGCTCCGCAGAGGGATGGATCCTAGGGGCTGGCAGCCAGACGCCTCTCCAGCTCCAAGACCTCCCATTCCAATTGCCCTATCGCCGCATCCCTCTGTCGGCTGGCGCCCCGGGTGTAGTCACGGCAGAATAGCCGGGCACACGCCTTCCCCAGATCCCACCACCGCCGCGCCAAGGAAAAGGCACGCCTCTGCCCTCGCCAGGCCAGCCAGAACTCCCGGAAGGACACCACAAAGCCCGCATCCTCCAGTAAACTATTATTAAAGTGCCAATAGGCCGGCCCTGGCCTCTCCGCGCAGAAAGAGGTCGTCACGGTGGCAAGGTGGTGATCCGAAAAGGGGGCTGGCCGAACGCTGGAGGAGTGGGCCCGTGAAAGGTGGAAACGCGATAGGTAAATACGGTCCAGCCGGGAGTGACGCAACCAATGGGCTTCCACCCGGACGAAGGTGAACATCGAGACGTCGTCCGGGTGGTGGTCGCGCCAGATGTCCACCAGGGAGTGGCATTCGACGATCTCCCGGAGGACGTCTGCGGTGGCCAGGCGCTGCTTGGTCCCCAAGCGGTCTCGTTTTTCGAGGGTAGTGTTAAAGTCCCCTCCCAGGACCAGGCACTCACGAGGATCCAGGGAGCTGAGGAAGGCAGATGCCTGCAGATAAAAACGCAACCTCTCTGGGCCCGATGTCGGGGTGTAAACATTGACGAGATTAACCACAAGCCCTTCCATGCGGACCCGGAGGTGCAGCAGGCGGCCCGGCACAGCCTCGGCGACCC
>NC_133769.1:114306781-114314848 GCF_003597395.2 Chelonoidis abingdonii
CTCTGGGCTGTTTCCCAACCCACAGGGTGAATCTGTGAGGCAAGCAAATCCGCCAATAAGCGCAGGACCCACCAAGGTAGAGGAAACAGCAAAGAATCCTGTGGCACCTTATAAACTAACAGACATTTTGGAGCATGAGCTTTCGTGGGTGAATACCCACTTCGTCGGATGCATGCATGCTCCAAAACGCCACAGGATTCTTTGCTGCGTTTACAGATCCAGACTAACACAGCTACCCCTCTGATACAAGGTAGAGGAGGAACTTTGTCACAATTGATATAACCTGAAGCAAGCCAGACTTCTTTACTTTTTTACTCTATACTGCATGCAAGCAGATTTTTTTTTAAACTTTAAAACCTTACTCTGCCAAGAATACGTTATCCTTTAGTTGACTGCTCTTTGCACTGACCAGATACAGATAGTTGGTGGAGTTCAAGTTTCCTCGGTTCAGGGGGTGCGGGTTAGACCGATCAAAGAGAGCGACCTCTTAAACCAAGACACACACACAAACCCACCTGAGGCTCTACACATTTTATCTCATCTGCCCGCCACGTTTTAAAGCTGGTCAACCAATCAGGGGAGGCCACAGTTTAGGGGGGTATTGTGGTTGCTTTGAGATCATGATCTATGCACAGGTGCACAGCTCATATTCTCCAGATACAGCCAATTGTCCTTATTGTGGTTAATGTGTCAGACACAAAACATTTGAAGCAGCCTAAAGTAGTGCTTGGTTGCTTTACACTTTGATCACAAGTCGGTATCTAATTTTGCAAAGCTTGCTTTTTGAAGCTGACCACAAGTCTACAATATTTCCTAGTTCAAATTTTCTCTTGTTGCTATGCTTGATCTTTGAGGCTTCCAGAAGTTTCAGGCCTAACATTGAATAAGCTTGACAATACTTTTGCTTGATAAGACTTTATCACAGTAATTACAGCCAGGACAGCAGTGTGGAAGGTGACCTTGTCTGTGAAGACTGAGGCAAAAAAAAAAAAAGGATTGAATACTTCATCTTTTCCACATTATCTGTCACTAGGTTGCTGCCCCTATTCATTAAGGGTCTCCCACTTTCCCTGACCTGTTTCTTGTTGCTAACATACCTGTAGAAACCCTTCTTGTTACCCTTCACATCCCTTGCTAGCTGCAACTCCGATTGTGTTTTGGCCTTCCTTAGTACACCCCTGCATGCTTGAGCAATATTTTTATATTCCTCCCTAGTCATCTGTCCAAGTTTCCACTTCTTGTAAGCTTCCTTTTTGTGGTTAAGCTCAAAGATTTCACTGTTAAGCCAAGCCAGTTGCCTGCCATATTTGCTATTCTTTCTGCACATTGGGATGGTTTGTTCCTGTGCCCTCAATAAGGCCAGGAATACAGCCTTTAAAATACAGCCAGCTTTCCTGGACTCCTTTCCCCCTCATGTTAGCCTCCCAGGGGAACTTGCCCATCAATTCCCTAAGGGAGTCAAAGTCTGCTTTTCTGAAGTCCATGTTCCATAATTTACTACTCTCCTTTCTTCCTTTCATGAGGATCCTGAACTCAACCATCTCACGGTCACTGCTGCCCAGGTTGCCACTCACTTTTACTTCCCCTACCAATTCTTCCCTGTTTGTAAGCAGCAGGTCAAGAGAGGAACGACCCAGGTAGGTTCCACCAGTAGTTGCACCAGGAAGTCATCCACAACACTCTCCAAAAACTTCCAGGTAGTTGTTGCTGTACTTCTGTTGGAGATGTTCATAGACTTTAAGATCAGAAGGGACCATTATGATCATCTAGTCTGACCTCCTGCACAACACAGGCAACAGAATCTCACTCCTGTAACAAACCCCTAACCTATGTCTGAGTTACTGAGGTCCTCAAATCGTGGTTTAAAGACCTCAAGGTGCAGAGAATCCTCCACCAAGTGACCCGTGCCCCACACTGCAGAGGAAGGCGAAAAACCTCCAGGGCCTCTGCCAATCTGCCCTGGAGGAAAATTCCTTCCCGACCCCAAATATGGCAATCAGTTAAACCCTGAGCATGTGGGCAAGACTCACCAGCCAGCACCCAGGAAAGAATTCCCTGTAGTAACCCACATCCCAACCCATCTAACATCCCATCACAGACCATGGGGTATATTTACCTACTAATAATGTTAAAGGACTCTGGGGCCCCAGAAGGGGTCAGACTCCTGAAACTGGCTTGACTGGAGGGTCAGGCTATTCTTATGGCTGGACTAGACCAAAGAACACAAGAGAAACTGAGACACAGGTATACAGAAGAGTGGGGTATTTAAGATTGTAGTGCCCTCAGTGGAGAGTGAGCAGCACCTAGAAAGAGGAGCAGGGCTCTCACACTGGGAAGGAAAAGAAGCAGGGGTCCCCTGGCACCTGTGCAATAAAGACTAGTGAGAAAAAGTTCCATATGAGAAATCAGTTAAATTGGAGAAGATGAGGGTTAATATGAGAATTGGAAGGGGGTGGAGGGTAAGGAACTGCTTGATAGGGGAAATTAGCCCCCGCCACTTATATTAGTTTTAACCTCTATAAGCTTGATGAAATAAAGGGCACAATAGATTACCTCCTGCGTGGGGTCATGCTGTCTCTCCCTGCATATATGCTTGTATAAAATAAAAGAGCCTCAGGCTGTCTGACCTAAAATCAATTGTGTGGTCGATTTTCCACGACATGCTTAAAGAGGAGACTACAATGGGTCATGCTGAAAGGTGACCTCTCAGGCTGGAGGAAGGTTGTTACCCCCAAAACAGATCTGTGATATCCCCAGAATAGTTCACTTATTGCCCCTGTCCCGGGTTT
Source organism: Chelonoidis abingdonii (assembly GCF_003597395.2). Classification (NCBI taxonomy): domain Eukaryota; kingdom Metazoa; phylum Chordata; order Testudines; family Testudinidae; genus Chelonoidis; species Chelonoidis abingdonii. The sequence continues at coordinate 114,309,571 of NC_133769.1, forward strand.
ATCAAGAGTTCCTTTTAAACTAGCCCACCTACGTATTATCTTTCTATGAGATAAAGGGGCCCATTCCCTGAGGAAATACTTGGGTTTACCAGAGATTCCCCTGTTGTTAACACTCTAGAACAGCTTGGATGTTACCCCTGGAGGGCAGAGATACAGCCCTCTGATAAAATTATTGATGCACATGCAGTATTCTTCCAAAACAAAACCTCGTTATTAGCACAGATAATACCTTCTAATACAATAGTAATCTGAACACAAATAATCTAAACGCAAATTCTTCAAAGCACAAATACAAGTTAAAGTAGCTTAACAGTAATGGGATATGGTTGAAATAGTGCTAAATGGCTGCTTATGGTTATCAGTCATCTGCAGTTGCTGACAGTTTTTATACACTCTGTATATATATGTTGCGAATTATGCTAATAGGCTACGCACTGTTCGCTTCTAGGCTGAGGCACACAAATAAACTCACAATACGCAGTGTCCAAATACCAAAGTTTATTAGGCTATAGTGTGGTGCGCTCCTGCTAATCAGGGGCAGACCCTGGGTGTAGGTTACAGAGGGTTTATATACCTTTCAATCATGCATGCGATCCTCACGTATCAGAAGCTTAAGCCAATAAACAAGCCATTTTCGTATCTTTCTTACCTATCACAGCTAAATATTGTCCTCATGCTGGCTAGTGCATAGGCAGTTGTTATCTTGCATACTGGAATTTCCTTAATTGTGCTGTTGCTAGCTGTTTTTCTGGCCTTTTTCCTATTTATGGTTTTAGCCTGTTTTAACCCTGCCCTGGGAACCCTAGTACGTGATGTGCTTGCTTTTAGTTAATGGTGGATACAGAATAGGGGAACTTACAAAATGGAGTCACTCATGCTAACTGCCCTTAACATGCATAACAGGTACACACACCTTTAACTCAAACATACACATGTACACACTAACCCTATTAGGCTTACTCTCTCTACTGGCTTCTTTTCTTCTGCTCTGGTGTTACCCCAAGATTTGGACTGACACCCCAATACTGGCTTGCCTATAATTATAAATTGATAATTTATTGTGCCCAAATGGAGAGAAAGGTGGTGACCCACCATAAAAGAATTGCCAGGCTATTACCTCTGACCTGCAGGGGACTCCCCAGAACAGGTTAATCTTTCTAACCCTTGAAAGGACACAGATACAGCCCTCTGCTCAAAGGACTGTCATACAAGCAGCAATTCTTTGAAAACAATGTCTTATTTATTGAGAGAATCAGGTGATTCTTGCTTTACTGAATACATTGTAAAGAAATCAGTAGAGTATATAATAGGCAGGAAGGCACAATTACATTACATTTAAAAGTTATATATTCAATTGACACAGAAACTACAGATTATATGATGGATACAGTGTTGTGGTATTAGTGCACTTTGACCCCTTTATACATATGCATAAGACCTTTAACATTAGACATCACAATGTACTATACTGTAGGGATATTAAAGAAGGTATTAACAGTGATTCCCCCAAGTGACAGTGACCCCCCAGGTTCACCAAGTACAAAAATCCCCCCAGGTTCACCAAGTGCAAAAATCTTCTAAGTTTTTATGTTAAAACTTGTAAGCTCCTGTCTGCATAAAACACTGAGTGTATCTGTCCTGTGGAAGATACTCTATTACTATGTAAAACTTACAAACAAGTTAACTGATTTTGTTCTTGAAGTAAACACTATGGTAGCCTTAAGCTGTAATTGATACAATGTGAACAAACAGACTCCCACCTTCTGTGATTACAGGGCCTGGAATCTCATAGGAATTAACACCCCCCCCAAAGTGATGGAGACAGTAAATTAAAATATGGTTAAGATATGGAATGTATGTTGATGAATGTTTGATGGACATGAATGGTTAGGGAGGTGCCAGCCTGGAAAGGATCCATCGGCCGAAGAATGTGTCCAGTGGAGCACCAGACAAGCCCCGGAGGGTAAACTGGAATCCACCCCAAACACCTGGAAGGAATGTACCACTTTAGACAGTGTAGAGCCACCAGGAATGTGCCATCTGCTAATTCAGCCAATAACAGTAGGATGAAACCGTTCCCATAGACTAACATAGGAATTAATTCCTATAAAAATGGACTCTAAAAACTGAGGATTTTGAGTCCCTGGTTCTACTGCCAACCTCCAGGACCATCAGGTGCATCTGACACAGACTTGGCTCCATCCTCATGACCAAGATACCTGGCCAGTAACTTGGCATGAGTAACTTCTAGGCTGGTAACTATAACAACTATACAGAACCTGAATATATGTGTGGGTGTGCGTGTGTGCATGTGTGTGTGTGTGTGTAAAAGGAATAAGTAATGACAGGAATAAGAAGTAAAACAACGTTATTTGCTTTTATCTTTTGCCTTATTATTATATTTACAATAAATGTGGCATCTTTGCCTTATCCCTCTTAATAAGATCCTGCTGGTTTTTATTATATTGGTATAACAATACAAATACTGTTCTAGACATGTGCAGAGAGTAACACTAAATATAATCGGCATAGTACAATGGTGTAAATAAGAGACAGATCGTGTGCAGTTACAATGTACTACTAAAAACATATAAAGACCTCTCCTACATAGGAACAGAGCTTTTAATAATTATTACAGTACAACATTGAATCCACAATGATGCAACATGCAGAACTTCTATACATATGTATGAGACCATTACAATATTGCATGTTTTTTTAACACTGTTAAATAGAAATTATCAAAGAATCCTGTAGCACCTTATAGACTAACAGACGTTTTGGAGCATAAGCTTTCATGGGTGAATACCCACTTTTTCAGATGCATCTGACGAAGTGGGTATTCACCCACGAAAGCTCATGCTCATGCTCCAAATGCTCATGCTCATGCTCCAAAATGCCTGTTAGTCTATAAGGTGCTACAGGATTCTTTGCTGCTTTTACAGAGCCAGACTAACAGGGCTACCCCTCTGATACTAGAAATTATCATCAATTAACTTTTTTTTAACATTGACATTCTGAGAGTGCTGGCCAGACAATCACAGAATGGGTAGAGTGGATCCCACTCAAACACAGACATCCCGTTTTATTGACAAACACACCCACAAGCAGTCTTTTAAAATAGACAAGAAATCAGATTTACACTCCTTCACTAATCCCTCTGTTCAATCTTAGGTCCTCCACTCCAATCTTTTCCTTCTATTGCTGCCGCCTGGTTACCTTCTCTTGCTGTTTAATTTTCTCTTGCTTCTCCTCTCCTCTCTCACACAAAGCCTGCTCCTGGCCAGCCTCATATTCAGTTTCTGGCCTTTTCTGATTGGTTGACCTTTCAGACTGAATCCTCCCTGTATGGTTGGCAACTATTCAGCCAATCAGCTTCACTCTGGCATCATAGTTAATCCTCCTTCTGACCCCTCCCAGCAGGTATTTTGAATGAGTTGAGTCACACTTTCTGAACTTTGTTCGACCTTTGTTTCTGACTTGCTATTGATCAATTTAGTCTGTGTCCTCCATTTTGAGAATTTCAAATAGAAAATCAGTGTGTCCATCATTTTGGATTTTAGCTTCAAACTATCATTATTTATAGCTTGGCTAAAGCATCTAGCCTAAAACTAACTACTATATTATGTAAGCCAAAGTATCATGATACTGTCACCATTTTTGTTAAGCTGATTGGGGGAAGTGAATTTTATGGCAACTTAAACCCTGTTCCAAGACTTTTCTTTGCAGGCAGATGCAATCACACATGCCTCTGTCCTGGGTGTTGCCAGTTGTTTACATAGGATTTGAACAGTTTAAAAAAAACCCAATACTCTTGTATCACTGGCAGGGTTCCTTCTGCTCTGTCACAGCTGCTGGTGTTGCTGTGGGTACTGTCATGGCTTTTTATCTTCTCCATCTGACCCTGACCTCTGCTCAACTCCCTAATGATCTCCTCCCTCCTACCGACCTGTTTCTTCTCCTGCTCCTGACTTATCAGTCTTTGGCTGCTGTCTTTTACACAGTTTTACCAGCCTCAAGACCCTTTCTGAACATGCTCGCTTTCCGATCATTCCGATCATTCCAATCATTCTATCGGCTACCTTTCAATCCTCTCTTTATCCTCTTTTAAACGCTGTTATAGTCCTAGCCTTCACAACCTCTTCAGGTAAGGAGTTCCAAGCTGCAGGGCCAATGCAGGAAGAGAAAGGTGGGGCGGACAAAAAGGAAAGGGCCAGTCCGAGGGGGAAAGGGGATAGGTGTGGAGCCCACAGCACTTGTGCAAAAGCCAATGTTGCTGTCTGCTTGCCTGCAGCCTAAACAATGGAGTCGGGCGTGCGTGGGTCAGGCGAGCAGCCTCAGTCCCAGGGCCAGGAGTCGCAAAGGCGAAGAAAACAGCCGAGGGGGGTGGTGGGGGCAACGTGGGTGGGGGCGAAAGGAAACACCGATGGACGCGGGGGCGGCACTACGCCACACCCCGGTGTCCCAAAGAGCATCAGTCAAACCCCTCGCCACAAAGCCTCAGCCAGGAATACCCCTGCCAAGGTGGTCTTCACGTGGTCTCCAGCAGCGGGCAGCCTCCTTCCTCCTCCTTCACTCCGCGGGTCCAACGCTCGCCAACAACTGCCCACGTAGCCAGCAGCTCCAGGTGTGGTGACTGGTGTCCAGGCAGGAGGGACCCATCAGAGAGTTGTCTCAGCACAACAGCCGGGTCTCACTCCCCCTCTCTGTGGAAGCGGAGCCAGCCCTCTCTAGGCTGTAGATGGAGTAACACGGACCAGGGAAGAGCCGTTCGACGGTGGGCCGGGGAATCTACTCTAGCCAGCCAGTGAGCAGATAGCAGGAAGGGGTGGGTGGATGTTCCCTAATCCACCCAGGGGACGCCGGCGCAGGACCAGCACAGTAGCCAGAAGCAGCAGCAACAGCAGCAAGCGACTGGGCCACGTGCCAGCAGGAACCAAGCAGCAGCAGGCAACAGCCTCTCATCTTCTCTACAGCGGACGTGCCGGAAGGGAGAAGACCTCCTCCCAGGAGAAGGCAGGTCCTGCTTCCCTGAAGGACGGAGAGCGGGGCTGCACCTAGAGAATCACGGAACCTGCCCTAGACCATCGTGAAGGCCAGACAGGCTGATTAGAACACCTGCCAGCCCAACTCAAGGCAGGCTAATCAGCGCACTGCGGTTTAAAAAGGAGCTCACTCCAGATCCAGTAAGGAGGAACAGAGAAGAGGACAGTCGTGTGAGAGGAGCTGGGAGCAGAGGCACAAGAGAGCAGAGAGTGAGAGAGTGTGTCCCGGAGGA
>NC_133769.1:114315225-114324673 GCF_003597395.2 Chelonoidis abingdonii
AATTTTCATTGCCCTCCATTGGACTCTCTCCAATTTGTCCACATCCTTTCTGTAGTGGAGGGGGGGCAAAACTGGACGCAATACTCCAGATGTGGCCTCAACAGTGTCGAATAGAGAGGAATGATCACTTCCCTCAATCTGCTGGCATTGCTCCTACTAATGCAGCGCAAAATGCCATTAGTCTTCTTGGCAACAAAGGCACATTGCTGACTCATAGCCAGCTTCTTATCCACTGTAATCCCCAGGTCCTTTTCTGCAGAATTGCTACTTAGCCAGTCAGTCCCCAGCCTGTAACAGTGCATGGGATTCTTCCGTCCTAAGTGCAGGACTCTGCTCTTGTCCTTGTTGAACCTCATCAGATTTCTTTTGACCCAATCCTCCAATTTGTCTAGGTTACTCTGGACCCTATCTCTCCAGCGTATCAACTTCTCCCCACAGCTTAGTGTCATCTGTGAACTTGCTGAGGGTGCAATCCCTCCCATCATCCAGATCATTAATGAAGATGTTGAACAAAACCAGCCCGAGGACTGACCCTTAGTGAACTTCTCTTGCTACCAGCTGCCAACTAGGCATCAAGCCGTTGATTGCTACCCATTGAGCCCGACAATCTGGCCAGCTTTATATCCACCTTATAGTCCATTCCTCCAATTCATACTTTAACTTGCTGGCAAGAATACCGTGGGACACCGTATCAAAAGCTTTGCTAAAGTCAAGATATATCACCTCCACTGCTTTCCCAATATCCACAGAGCCAGTTATCTCAGCATAGAAGGCAAGCAGGTTAGCCAGGCATGACTTGCCTTGGTGAAACCATGTTGACTATTCCTGATCACCTTCCTCTTCGCCAAGTGCTTCAAAATTGTTTCCTTGAGGACCTGCTCCATGATTTTTCCAGGGACTGAGGTGAGGCTGAGTGGTCTGTAGTTCTCCAGGTTCTCCTTCTTCCCTTTTTTAAAGATGGGCACTATATTTGCCTTTTTTCAATCATCTAGAACCTCCCCTGATTGCCACAAGTTTTCAGAGATAATGGCCAATGGCTCTGCAATCACATCAGCCAATTCCCTCAGCACCCTTGGATGCATTACATCTGGACCCATGGACTTGTACGTGTCTAGCTTTTCTAAATAGTCCTTAACCTGCTCTTTCACCACTGAGGGCTGCTCACCTCCTCCCCATACCGAGTTGCCCAGTGTGGAGATAAAAGAAAAAGGAGGCACACGTCAGGACCTCAGTGGAGCCCTGCGTGATCACTACTTCCCACCACCCAGCACAGATGTAATCAGGTTGAGAGTGTCCGTATAAGAGAAAACTAAGACTACTGATTATTCCTGAAGAAAGGATTTTAATTACTTACAGCTATAAATGCAACACAGACAGAATAGGAAAAGGAGAAATAGAGACCAGCATTGAATAAAGATTAATATAAATGACAAATTATATTGCAAGCAACCACAAGTACAGATAATATTATGCATTAGCTACTTACTACTATAAAAGCATGTCCTTAACATTGAATATAAATGGCAGTTTATACTGATGATAGGTATAAGTACATGCAAAGCTACTGTTACTTATTGACTACTAACTTCACATGTACTGTTCCTGCCCTCAGTAAGTACAAGTAGAGACCTTATATATTGTGTGATAGACCCAGACCAATTGGGAACAGCAGAGTAGTCTGCCCACTTCTAAAGGACCTCCCACTAGCCTAAGGGGAGGATCCACAGGTCTAGGACACCAAGCAATTCCATGGGACAACTAATGAAAAAAACAGGAGCAGGAGTGAGGTCATAGGGCTAAATGAAGGGAACCCGATGGGGACACCGAGCAGAGAGCCCCAGACAACACCCACTGCTCCTCCAAGGTGTCAAGGGAGCCGGTGGACGCCGCCTAGAGGAACTCTGCCCGGATGCGTGAACGGACAGAAGAGCAGAAATAGGCCCCACAGTTGCAGAAAATCCCATCGGCCAACCTCCTCTTCCTGGTGTTGTAGATGGCTAGTTTGGCCAGGGCTAAGAGGAGGTTGATAAGGAGATCCCACGACTTCATGGGGCCACGGATGGGGAGTGTGTAGATAAAAAGGTGAGGGGAAAAGTGCAACCAGAAACGCAAGAAGATATTCAAGAGGAGCCAGAACAGGAGCTGCAACCTGGTGCACTCCAAATAAATGTGCACCAAGGTCTCCTTCTAGCCACAGAAAGGGCAGGTGTTAGGGACAGGGGTGAACCGTACCAGGTACAAGTCCATGCTCACGACCCCATGAAGGAGCCGCCAGCTGACATCCCCGGCGGGCCTCGGGACCAGGGCAGAGTACAAGCTGGCCCACCGGGGCTTCTCACCCTCGAGAGGTGGCAGGAGGTCCTGCCATTTAGTATCGGGGTGGGACGCGAAGGTGAGGTAGTGAAGGGTGTGGAGCACGAGTGTGTACAGATGTTTCCGTGGCACGGCCTGGAAAGGAACCGGCTGCAGAGTGTGCAGCCGGCTCGCAGTGAAAGGGTGAGGGGGCCGATTGGGTCCATGGGGCAGGGGCCCTATAAAAATGTCCATGGGGCCCGGGGTGGAGGGTGGGCGGGGCATGCCCTTTTGCAGGACCTGGTCGAGGAAAGCCCGAGCAGCAGGCAGTAAAGTGGCCCTCACCTCCTGAAGTACGTGCCAGGGAGTACGAGGTCTGGAGAGCCCCATGCGCTGAGCGAGCATCAGGGGATCCAGCCAGTCTCCCCGGTCGTAGTCCAGGAGGTCTCCGACCCTGGTGGCTCCTGCCAGGACCAGCCTCTGGCGTACCGCGGGGGACTCCGCCACCTGCACACGAAGCTGGGGATTGTGTAGCAAGGGCTCCGCGAGGTCGGCCCCCACGGTGGTCGCCACGGACCTGGTCATTGAAAAGAGCTTCCAGGTCCGGAGGAGGTCTTGGTAGAATACCAGCAGCCCAGAGAGGTCTCGCAGAAGACCTCTCGGATGGAGGTAAAAGAGCTGCCAGTCGTATCAGAGCCCTCGGAAGCGACAGAGAAAGGCTTGCGCCAATACACTCCACCCCGGACTACCTGCACCATACAGAATCCTCTGCAGGGCCTGGAGGTGGAAGACACGGACCTGAGTGCATAGGCACTTCAAGCCCTGCCCCCTCCCCCTCCAGGGGCAGGTGGAGGACCCCGGAAGAGACCCAGTGCACCCCTGGCCAAAAGAACTCCAGAATCGCCGTCTGGAGGTTGGCCAGGAAATCTGGGGCTGGGACCAGGGTGTTGAGCCGGTACCAGAGCATGGACAGGACCAGTTGATTAAGCACTAGTGCCCTCCCCCGAAGGGAGAGGCACCGGAGTAGTCCCGTCCATTTCCGGAGCCGCCCGCCACACCTGCCCTCCAAACCGTGCCAGTTCTCCGGCGGAGACGGATGCGTGGCAGAAAGGTAAACGCCGAGATAGAGCAGCGGACCCGCGCTCCACCGGATGGCCTGAAGCGCGGGTGGGAGGGAGCTCGCCTGCCACCCGTCCCCGACCACCAGGCCAGAGCTCTTGACCCAGTTAACCCGGGCGGAGGAGGCCGCCGAGTACACAGCCTGGCAAGCCTCCACCCCGCGCCAAGTCGCCCGGGTCCTGGACCACGAGGAGCACATCGTCAGCGTACGCCGACAGGACCAGCCGCAGCTCCGGCTCCCGAAGCACCAACCCGTCAACCTCTCGCGGAGGAGACAGAGGAAGGGCTCGATCGCCAGGGCGTACAGCTGGCCCGAGAGGGGCACCCCTGCCGCACTCCCCGCCCGAAGCTGACCGGCTCGGTCAGGGTCCAGTTGAGCCTGACCAGACACTCCGCAGAAGCGTACAGCACCTGGAGAAAACCCACAAAACGGGGTCCGAAGCCGAACGCTCGCAGAGTACCCAGGAGATACCCGTGATCCATCCTGTCGAACGCCTTCTCCTGATCCAGGGACAAGAGGGCGAACGACAGACCATCCCTACACCCTAATTCCAGAAGGTCCCGGACCAGATACAAGTTATCAAAGATAGTGCGGCCCGGGACGGTGTAGGTCTGGTCTGGATGGACCACGTCCGCCAGCACGGACCCTAGACGTAGCGAGATGGCCTTTGCAATGATTTTGTAGTCCGTGCTGAGGAGCGAGATGGGACGCCAATTCCGTAAGTCGCGGAGGTCCCCCCTCTTCGGCAATAAGCGAGCACGGCTCGCCTGCACGAGAGAGGAGGACCCCGCTCTGCAAAGACTCGGCCCAGACGGTGACCAGGTCTGGGCCGAGAACGTCCCAGAACACGCGGTAGAACTCCACGGTCAGCCCGTCCATGCCTGGAGATTTATTGGTGGGCATGCGACGGAGGGCTTCCGAGAACTCGGCCAGAGTGAGAGGCAGCTCCAGCCGGTCCCGTCGCCCGTGCCGACCGTCGGGAGCCCGTCCCAGAGTACTCTGCAAGCGTTAGGATCGGTCGGATCCGGGGAGAAAAGGGCCGCGTAGAAGGCCCTGGCCCTCCCGCACATCTCCGCCGGGTCCGTGAGGGGGTGCCGTCCTCCGCCAGGAGGCAGGTGACGTGTTCTTGGCCCCCCTCCTTTTCTCCAGGGCGTAGAAGAAGCGGGAGCCGCGGTCCATCTCCCGAAGGAGGTGGATGCGGGATCGAACAAAAGCACCCCGGGCCCGATGGTCCTCGAGGCTCGAAGCTCCTCCGCTTCTCCCGGCACGCTCCGCAGAGGGATGGATCCTCGGGGCTGGCGGCCAGACGCCTCTCCAGCTCCAAGACCTCCCGCTCCAGCTGCTCTATGGCCGCATCCCTCCGCCGGCTGGCGCCCCGGGTGTAGTCACGCAGAAGAGCCGGCGCGCACCTTCCCCAGATCCCACCACCCGCCGCGCCGAGGAAAAGGCGCGCCGCTTGCCCTCGCCAGGCCAGCCAGAACTCCCGAAAAGGACGCCACGAAGCCCGCATCCTCCAGCAAACTATTATTAAAAGTGCCAATAGGCCGGCCCCGGCCTCTCCGCGCAGAGAGAGGCTGTCACGTGGCAAGATGGTGATCCGAAAAGGGGGCCGGCCGAACGCCGGAGGAGTGGGCCCGTAAAAGGTGGAAACGTGACAGATAAATGCGGTCCAGCCACCACAGGAGGGAGTGGCGCGACCGATGGGCCTCCACCGGACGAAGGTGAACGTCGAAACGTCGTCCGGGTGGTGGTCGCGCCAGACGTCCACCAGGGAGTGGCGTTCGACAATCTCCCGGAGGACGTTCCGCGGCGCCGGGCACTGCTCGGTCCCCGAGCGGTCCCGTTCCTCGAAGGGTGGTATTAAAAGTCCCCTCCCAGGACCAGGCACTCACGAGGATCCAGGGAGCCGAGGAAGGCGGACGCCTGCTGATAAAAAAACGCAACCTCTCGGGCCCGATGTCGGGGCATAAACATTGACGAGATTAACCACAAGCCCCTCCATGCGGACCCGGAGGTGCAGCAGGCGGCCCGGCACAGCCTCAGCGACCCCAGCACCTCGGGCCGTAGGTCGGGGGAGAACAGGGTCGCCACCCAGCCGCGCAAACCGAGAAGTGGCTAAAGTAGGCCTCGTTCCCCCACTCCAGCCGCCAGCTAGCTTCAGCGGCCGATCCGTATGGGTCTCCTGCAGGAAAATCACAGAGTACCCCCTCCCGGAGGTAGGAGAGCACCTGGTTCCTGCGGAGACCCATCCTACAGCCCCGGGTGTTTAACGTGGCAAAAGATGATCGGTGCCATGAGGAGGGCTGGGGGGATCCTCGCCAGCAGACACGCCCACAGCCTCCGGCAGGGCCGCGCAGCAATCCGTGACCTACCCCATAGGTGACTAAAGAGTCACGGAAGAGGCGGACCCGCTGGTAGGCCGCGGCGGCCTGCTTCCCGTCCTCTTACCCTCCCCCATGAGGGCCCTCGCGGCCCGGAGGACCTGATGGAAATCCCCCCATCGCTGGAGCGCAAGATGGACTTTGTTACGGGAGCCACGGACGTCCTCGAGGAACTCCCGCAGCTCCTCCCTCAGCGCATGGGGGGCGGGGTCACTGACCCGATGACTGTCCCCCAGTGGGGCCCCCGTCACAGCCCCGTGGCCCACCGAGGCGGGCAGGTAGGGGGCAGACCCCCGACGTGGCGTCCGATGGGCCGACGCCACGCGACCCGCCCCGCTCCCCGGTTCAACAAGGGGCGGTAGAAGGAGAACAGCAGCCCCCGGTAGGTCGGGACAAGGAAAAACTAGTGAAGCCACTCCCTGGCGGGTATTCCCAGGGGCGGCACTGGCATCAGAGGAGGTGGGGGGGACAAGGACAGGGCTAACAGGAGTAGGGCGGGGATCAGGGAGAGAATCTGGGAAGCGGGTAGAGGCAGGAGCCTGAGCCTCTATAGTTGAGCTGCTGGATAGCGGCTCCTTCTGGCCAGGCTCAGGGATCTGGGAAGTAGGAAGGGGACCCCTAACGATGCCGGGCTCAGCCACTGTGGCACATGCGGCAGCCTTGGCATCCAGAGATAGATGTTCGTCAATGGGGTCCCTGTCTAGGAAGGAGGGCGGGTCCTCCACTCCCTAGAGGGACACCCCCTGGGAACCGGGTCTCGGCAGCGAGGCACTGGCCGTCGCCCCAATGGGCTTGGCGGCCATCAACAGGGTGCCACCCGCAGCCAGGTTGGTGGAAGAATCCAGGGGACCCCCAGAGGTGGGAGCAGAAGCAGCTGTCAGGGGAAGGGAATTCGGGGACAGGGGGACCAGGGTGAGGTCACCCAGATTGAGGCCCGCTAGCAGAGGGTCGTCCTCCCCCTGTGTGACCGGGGTCAGACCCAGGGCCTCGATCTCCTCGTAGATGGAAGGGAGATCACCATCTACCACCCCAGGGCCCTCCCCGCTAGCAGCCGAGGCGATACCCACATCAGCGCTCGTAGAGGCTTCGAGTGGGAAGGGGGCGAGAGAGGCTCCCTTGGGGGCTTCCCCGGGGAGGGACCCCAGAGGAGGGGTGGCGTTACCTTCTGGTGCTGCCACAATGTCCCCAGCTGGCACCACAGAACGGGAGTCAGCAGGGGCCAAGGCGGAAGGCTTGTCATCAGTGCCCCCCTCCCTGCTCTTCCGGGGGGCCTCTGAATCAGAAGGATGTAGCCTTCCACTTGCCCCGTTTCGCCTGCGCTAAAGACCAGCCCTCCATGGCATCATCCGGGGGTTGGCCAACAGAGGTCAGGTCGGGGGGCAAGGGCAATGTCTCAGGGACTCGGGGAGGCAGTGGTGGGACAGCAGAAGTGAGGGAGGATTCCCCCTGGGACGAGCCCTCTCCCACGTCCGGCGGTATCTCCGCCGCACCCTCCTCCACAGTGGGGGACCGAGGAGGAGGAGGAGGAGGGGCAGCTTCGGATGCCGGGCAGCCAGGGGTGCCGGTGATGACAGGGCTGGCACCGTGCTGGGGCTCAGTGGTCCCAGATGCTCCTCCGTGCTGGGCCAAGGGGCAATCCCTCCGGACGTGCCCCATCGCCCGGCAGAGGTAGCACCGGGCCTCTCCCATTGAATAATGCATCCGGTAGTGGGCTCCCTGGTAGGGGACCAGAAAGGACCCCTCGAGCGCCTCCCCGCCACTTGCCGCCGGCAGCAATTGAAGCTGCACTTGCTGGCGGAACGAGAGGACGTGACTGAGGGCGGGGTCCTTGCAGCCCAAGGGGAGAGGGCTGATGATGGAGATGGGGCGGCCCAGGGCAGGAAGGGCAGGTAACAGGGCGGCATTGGGCAGGAAGGGAAGAACGGAGGTCAGGATTAAGCGGACCCCCAGGTCTTCCAGCGGCTCCAGAGGAACGAACACATCCCCCACCGCCAGGCCCGTTTCTACCGCCTCCTGGGCGGCGGCCTCCGATGCCAGGAAGAAGACCACCTTCCCGTACATTTTGGAGGCTGCAATGATGGCCATGGGCCCCACCACCCTTGCCAACGCCCGCACGTAGGTCTCCACGTGGGGCGAGGTGGGCACCAGGAGGCAACGGACACTGTGCTTCCTGGTCAAGGTGGGAAAGGGGCCCTGGCCGCTGTAGATGGGAGTGGAAGCAGCGGTCGGAGGAGCAGCGGCGGGGGGGGGCCACCGCCACCTGGGCGTACGCCCTGGGGGCCGGGGGAGGGACACCCGCAGAGCTGGTGGAGGGAATAGCGTGGAGGGATGCCGCAGCCGGTAGTGGGGCCGCGGCAGCGGGGGCAGTTTCCACCATGGAAGGCCTGGCCTTTCTAGAGAGGCCCTTACCCTTCTTCCCACCCCGACCCTTCCTACCAGCTGGGGGGACTCCCCCCGAATCAGAAGGGGTGAGGGACGTGGCAGCAGCAGAGGTCTCTCCAGTACTCGCCGCCACCAGGGCCCCAGCAGGGGCGGTGGATCGGCAGCGGCGGTCGAGGTAGAGGCTAGCGCAGCGGACATGAGGGCAGGTGGAGGAGGGGCAGTGGGAGCATCGTGAGGGGTCTCCCCCACTGTGTCCCCCGCCATAACGAGAGCGGGGAGGGGGACAAACAGCGAGGGGAGGGGAAGGAGAGGAGGCGACCACTCCTCCCCGCTAGGCTGCAGGCAGGGGAGGAGGGCGCCAGAAAGGGAAGGCTAAAGGGGTGTGGGGAGCAAGCAAGGACCTAGGGGTGGGAGAGTTTCAGGGCACTGATGCAGAGGGGAGCTCCGGCTCCTCTAGTTGCACTAGGGGATCAGAGGGGACAACGGCAGGGGGGGGGGTGCAGTGAACAAGGGGAAAACAAATGGGGAAGGGCACAAACGCATGGGAGGAGGTGTGGGTGCACGAGGGGAGGGACCAATCAGGGCTGGGGGAGCACAAGGTGGTGGTGGGGAAGGGCGAGCTGGGAATGGGTAGAGGGACCACGGGGACAGCTGCAGGGCTGGGGCAGAACTATCAGGGCTACAGAGGGAAATAGGTGGGGCGGACAAATGTGGCAAAGGAAAGGGGTCAGTCCAGGGGGAGGGGGGCGAAGGGGTGCGCTCACAGGCACTTATGCCAAAAAGTCAATGGTAGGCTGCTGCTGCTGCAGGCCCAAATGATGGAAGCGGGCGTGGTGAGCAAGGCAAGCAGCTCAGTCCTAGAGGCAGGAGTCCAATGCAGAAGGAAAACAGCCAGCAGGGGTGGTGGAGGGGGCAACAGTGGTGGTGGGGACGAAGGGGGACATGGATGGACCGGGGACAGGCTCCACACCACACCCCCGGTGTCCCAACAAACACAGTCCAAACCCCCACCACAAGAGCACAATTCAAAAAAGATTCAGTCCAGAAAAGCCCCCTCCACAGTGGTCTCCCAGCAGCAGGTGGTCCTCTCCTTCTCCTCCTCCTCCTTCTCCTTGGGGCTCCAACGGCTCCACAGCAATAGCCACAGTAGTCTCAGCAGCTCCAGGTGGTGGTAGTCTGGTGTCCAGGCAGGAGGGACCCTGCTCAGATGGTGGTGTCCTCAGCAACAAGAGCTAGGGTCCCTCACTCCCCTCCTTCTCTGGAAAGCAGACCT
>NC_133769.1:114327474-114343899 GCF_003597395.2 Chelonoidis abingdonii
CAGGGCCTCTGCCAATCTGCCCTGGAGGAAAATTCCTTCCCGACCCCAAATATGGCAATCAGTTAAACCCTGAGCATGTGGGCAAGACTCACCAGCCAGCACCCAGGAAAGAATTCCCTGTAGTAACTCAGATCCCAACCCATCTAACATCCCATCACAGACCATGGGGTATATTTACCTACTAATAATGTTAAAGGACTCTGGGGCCCCAGAAGGGGTCAGACTCCTGAAACTGGCTTGACTGGAGGGTCAGGCTATTCTTATGGCTGGACTAGACCAAAGAACACAAGAGAAACTGAGACACAGGTATACAGAAGAGTGGGGTATTTAAGATTGTAGTGCCCTCAGTGGAGAGTGAGCAGCACCTAGAAAGAGGAGCAGGGCTCTCACACTGGGAAGGAAAAGAAGCAGGGGTCCCCTGGCACCTGTGCAATAAAGACTAGTGAGAAAAAGTTCCATATGAGAAATCAGTTAAATTGGAGAAGATGAGGGTTAATATGAGAATTGGAAGGGGGTGGAGGGTAAGGAACTGCTTGATAGGGGAAATTAGCCCCCGCCACTTATATTAGTTTTAACCTCTATAAGCTTGATGAAATAAAGGGCACAATAGATTACCTCCTGCGTGGGGTCATGCTGTCTCTCCCTGCATATATGCTTGTATAAAATAAAAGAGCCTCAGGCTGTCTGACCTAAAATCAATTGTGTGGTCGATTTTCCACGACATGCTTAAAGAGGAGACTACAATGGGTCATGCTGAAAGGTGACCTCTCAGGCTGGAGGAAGGTTGTTACCCCCAAAACAGATCTGTGATATCCCCAGAATAGTTCACTTATTGCCCCTGTCCCGGGTTTATCAAGAGTTCCTTTTAAACTAGCCCACCTACGTATTATCTTTCTATGAGATAAAGGGGCCCATTCCCTGAGGAAATACTTGGGTTTACCAGAGATTCCCCTGTTGTTAACACTCTAGAACAGCTTGGATGTTACCCCTGGAGGGCAGAGATACAGCCCTCTGATAAAATTATTGATGCACATGCAGTATTCTTCCAAAACAAAACCTCGTTATTAGCACAGATAATACCTTCTAATACAATAGTAATCTGAACACAAATAATCTAAACGCAAATTCTTCAAAGCACAAATACAAGTTAAAGTAGCTTAACAGTAATGGGATATGGTTGAAATAGTGCTAAATGGCTGCTTATGGTTATCAGTCATCTGCAGTTGCTGACAGTTTTTATACACTCTGTATATATATGTTGCGAATTATGCTAATAGGCTACGCACTGTTCGCTTCTAGGCTGAGGCACACAAATAAACTCACAATACGCAGTGTCCAAATACCAAAGTTTATTAGGCTATAGTGTGGTGCGCTCCTGCTAATCAGGGGCAGACCCTGGGTGTAGGTTACAGAGGGTTTATATACCTTTCAATCATGCATGCGATCCTCACGTATCAGAAGCTTAAGCCAATAAACAAGCCATTTTCGTATCTTTCTTACCTATCACAGCTAAATATTGTCCTCATGCTGGCTAGTGCATAGGCAGTTGTTATCTTGCATACTGGAATTTCCTTAATTGTGCTGTTGCTAGCTGTTTTTCTGGCCTTTTTCCTATTTATGGTTTTAGCCTGTTTTAACCCTGCCCTGGGAACCCTAGTACGTGATGTGCTTGCTTTTAGTTAATGGTGGATACAGAATAGGGGAACTTACAAAATGGAGTCACTCATGCTAACTGCCCTTAACATGCATAACAGGTACACACACCTTTAACTCAAACATACACATGTACACACTAACCCTATTAGGCTTACTCTCTCTACTGGCTTCTTTTCTTCTGCTCTGGTGTTACCCCAAGATTTGGACTGACACCCCAATACTGGCTTGCCTATAATTATAAATTGATAATTTATTGTGCCCAAATGGAGAGAAAGGTGGTGACCCACCATAAAAGAATTGCCAGGCTATTACCTCTGACCTGCAGGGGACTCCCCAGAACAGGTTAATCTTTCTAACCCTTGAAAGGACACAGATACAGCCCTCTGCTCAAAGGACTGTCATACAAGCAGCAATTCTTTGAAAACAATGTCTTATTTATTGAGAGAATCAGGTGATTCTTGCTTTACTGAATACATTGTAAAGAAATCAGTAGAGTATATAATAGGCAGGAAGGCACAATTACATTACATTTAAAAGTTATATATTCAATTGACACAGAAACTACAGATTATATGATGGATACAGTGTTGTGGTATTAGTGCACTTTGACCCCTTTATACATATGCATAAGACCTTTAACATTAGACATCACAATGTACTATACTGTAGGGATATTAAAGAAGGTATTAACAGTGATTCCCCCAAGTGACAGTGACCCCCCAGGTTCACCAAGTACAAAAATCCCCCCAGGTTCACCAAGTGCAAAAATCTTCTAAGTTTTTATGTTAAAACTTGTAAGCTCCTGTCTGCATAAAACACTGAGTGTATCTGTCCTGTGGAAGATACTCTATTACTATGTAAAACTTACAAACAAGTTAACTGATTTTGTTCTTGAAGTAAACACTATGGTAGCCTTAAGCTGTAATTGATACAATGTGAACAAACAGACTCCCACCTTCTGTGATTACAGGGCCTGGAATCTCATAGGAATTAACACCCCCCCCAAAGTGATGGAGACAGTAAATTAAAATATGGTTAAGATATGGAATGTATGTTGATGAATGTTTGATGGACATGAATGGTTAGGGAGGTGCCAGCCTGGAAAGGATCCATCGGCCGAAGAATGTGTCCAGTGGAGCACCAGACAAGCCCCGGAGGGTAAACTGGAATCCACCCCAAACACCTGGAAGGAATGTACCACTTTAGACAGTGTAGAGCCACCAGGAATGTGCCATCTGCTAATTCAGCCAATAACAGTAGGATGAAACCGTTCCCATAGACTAACATAGGAATTAATTCCTATAAAAATGGACTCTAAAAACTGAGGATTTTGAGTCCCTGGTTCTACTGCCAACCTCCAGGACCATCAGGTGCATCTGACACAGACTTGGCTCCATCCTCATGACCAAGATACCTGGCCAGTAACTTGGCATGAGTAACTTCTAGGCTGGTAACTATAACAACTATACAGAACCTGAATATATGTGTGGGTGTGCGTGTGTGCATGTGTGTGTGTGTGTGTAAAAGGAATAAGTAATGACAGGAATAAGAAGTAAAACAACGTTATTTGCTTTTATCTTTTGCCTTATTATTATATTTACAATAAATGTGGCATCTTTGCCTTATCCCTCTTATAATATTCCTGCGGTTTTTATTTATGTATAACAAACAATACTGTTCTAGACATGTGCAAGAGTAACACTAAATAAATCGGCATAGTCAATGTGTAAATAAGAGACATCGTGTGCAGTTAACAATGTCTACTAAAAAACATATTAAAGACCTCTTCTACATAGGAACAGAGCTTTTAATATTATTACAGTTCACATTAATCCACAATGACGCACATGCCGAATTCTATACATCATGATGCAGACCATACAATATTGCATGTTTTTTTAACACTGCTAATAGACAAATTTATCAAAGATCCTGTAGCACCTTATAACTAACAGACGTCTTGGCGCATAAGCTTTCAGGTGAATCCACTTCAGATTGGGCATCTACGAAGTGGTATTCCCCCAGAAAGCTCATGCTCATGCTCCAATGCTCATGCTCATGCTCCAAAATTGCCTGTTAGTATCTATTAGGTCTAAGGATTCCTTCTGCTTTACAGAGCCAGACTAACAGGTACCCTCTTTACTAGAAAATTATCAATTAACTTTTTTTAACATGACATTCTTAGAGAGTCTGCCAGCAACACAATATGGGTAGAATGATCCCACTCAACACAGAATCCTTTATGGACAAACACCACCACAACAGATCTGTTAAAATAGACAAGAATCAATTTACACTCCGTTCACTATCCCTCTGTTCAATACTTAGTCTCCACTCAATCTTTTCCTTCTATTGCTGCCGCCTGGTTACCTCTCTTGCTTTTAATTTCTCTTGCTCTCCTCTCCTCTTCTCACACAAAGCCTCTCCTGGCCCGCTCATTATTCAGTTTTCTGCCTTTTTCTGCTTGTACCTTTCAGAATGAATCCCCCCGTATGTGGGCGCAACATTCAGCCAATCAGCTCACTCTGGCATCATAGTTAATCCTCCTTCTGACCCCTCCAGCATGTCATTTTTGAATGAGTTGATCCACTTCTGAACTTTGTTCACCTTATGTTTTGATTGCGATTGATCATTTAGTCTGTGTCCCCATTTTGAAATTTCAATAGAAATCAGATGTCCATCATTTGAATTTTACTCAAAACTATCATTTTATAGCTTGGCTAAGCAATCTAGCCTTAAACTAACACGTATTATTATGTAAGCCAAAGTATCATGAACTGTTCCCCATTTTTAGCTGATTGGGATTGAATTTGTATGGCAACTTAAAACCCTGTTCCCAGACTTTCTTTCAGCAATGCAATTTTCACACATGCCTCTGTCCTGGTGTTGCCAGTTGTTACATAGGATTTGACAGTTAAAAAACCCATACTCTGTATCCACTGCAGGTTCCTCTGCTCTTGTCACAGCTGCTGTGTTGCGTGGTTACTGTATGGTTTTTATCTTCTCCATCGACCCTGACCGTTGCTGCTCAACCTCTAATGATTCCTCCTCCTAGACCTGTTTCTTCTCCTCCTCACTGACTTATCGTCTTTGCTGCTGTCTTTACACAGTTTTACCGCCTCAAGACCTTCTAACATGCTCTTTCCGATCATCCATCATTCAATCATCCTATCGGCTACCTTTCAATCCTTCTTATCCTCTTTTAAACGCTGTTTATATCTAGCCTCACAACCTTTCAGTAGGAGTGTCCACAAGTTGTCTGTCTGCGTGAAGAAGAACTTCCTTTTATTTGTTTTACCTCTCTGCCTATTAATTTCATATTGTGACCCTGTCTTGTATTATGGAATAAGTAAAAATTTTCCTATCCACTCTCCACTCACTCATGATTTTATATACGTCTGTCATATCACCCCTATATCTCCTCTTTTCCCACGAATGTCTAACCTCTTATCTGTGCCTCATATGTGATATTCTCCAAATCCCTCATCATTTTAGTTGCCTTTTTCTGAACCTTTTCTAGTGCCAGTATATCTTTTTTGAGGTGAGGAGACTACATCTGTACACAGTATTCGAGATGTGGGCATACCATGGATTTATATAAGGGCAATAATATATTCTCAGTCTAATTCTCTCTCCCCTTTTTAGTGATTCCTAACATCCTGTTTGCCTTTTTGATCGCCTCTGCACACTGCGTGGACATCTTCAGAGAACTGTCCATGATGACGCCAAGATCTTTTTCCTGATCCATTGTAGCTAAATTAGCCTCCATCATATTGTATGTATAGTTGGGGTTATTTTTTCCAATGTGCATTACTTTACATTTATCCACATTAAATTTCATTTGCCATTTTTTTGTTCAATCACTTAGTTTTGTGAGATCTTTTTGAAGTTCTTCACAGTCTGCTTTGGTCTTAACTATCTTGAGCAGTTTAGTATCATCTGCAAACTTTGCCTCACTGTTTACCCCTTTCTCCAGATCATTTATGAATAAATTGAATAGGATTGATCCTAGGAATGACCCTTAATGAATCCTAGGATGCATTACGCAAGGTATTGCCAGTAGATATAGTGGTATTAACATTAAACAAAGCTCTGGTGAGACCTCATCCAGAATACTGTGTAAAGTTCTGGTGTCCTATGTTTAAGAATGATTAATTCAAACTGGAACAGGTGCAGAGAAGGGCTCCTAGGATGATCAGAGGAAAGGAGAACTACTTTACAAGAGGTGACTTAAGGAGCGTGACATGTTTTACCTTACAAGATGAAGGCTAAAGGGAGATATGATTGCTTTCTCTGAATACATCAGAGAGATAAACACCACAGAGAGAGAGAGAAGTTCTTTAGGTTTAAGGGCCAATGTTGGCACAAGAACAAATGGATATAAACTGGTCACCAGTAAATTTAAGCTTGAAATTAGTTGAAGGTTTCTAACCGTCAGAGGAGTGCAGTTCTGGAATAGCCTTCCAAGGGAAGCAATGGAGGCAAAAAAACTAACTTTTTTTTTTTAAACAACTGAGCTTTACAAGTTTATGGAGAGGACAGTATGATGAGATTGCCTACAATGGCATATGCTCCATCCACAACAGCTATCAGCAAATCTCTCCAACAGCTGGAGATTAGACACTAGAGGGGGAGGGCTCTGAGTTACTACAGAGAATTATTTCCCTATGAGGAGGATGAGCTTGCCGAGTCCAGATGAGACTGCAGATTCAGTTGTAGTTTTGTTGGCAATGTTAAAGGACTCTGGGGCTCTGGAAGGGGTCAGACTCCTGAATGTATTTTGATTGGAGGGTAAGACCACTGCTATGGCCAGAATAGGCTGAATAACAGAAGAGGGAAACTGCAGTTCAGTTGCTGCAACACCACATCCAGCCAGGAGGGGGCATGTTGGGGTGGCAACTCTGCTACACTCTACCAAAAATGTTGGCAAGTTTGATTGTTATTACTTTCATCATCTAATTTATCTCTACCTTAAGGATCAGTCAATGGGTCCCAATGCAGTCGATGAGCATTTTGCATGTGAATTTCCTGCAGGACTAGGCACTGAAAAAATAGGCAAGAAAACTACTTCATCAGCAATTTCTTAATTCTTAAACGTTTATATGAAAACAAGTAATCCTGTTCTTGCTCAGCAACTATTGGACTTAATAGTCTTGCTCTGGGTTCAGTTTTGCTTACATGGAAATCAGCTGGAACTATGTGGGTTCTCCCTGCCATAGCCTGGGATATAGGGAAAGAGTATGCTTTCCCTCCCTGGCACCCCACTGAAAAGGTGATTGCATGCTAGGGCCAGGATCTGGCCCTAGCAGATATAGTATATGGACAGCCTTAAAATTAAAAACATTTTAAAAATCCTAGATATTTAGAAATAATTTCCACCGTCCCACAAAGTTGAGGGCTCTGTGTACTCCTAAATGATCACATTTTGTGTGTGCTGGGGTGTAACCTTAGATAGAAGCTTGGGTTTGTTTAATTTTTTTAAGCTTATCTGATAAAAATATGTGAAAAGGTAAAAGTGCATACACTTCAAACAACGACTCTAGCATTGGTATAGTCAACTGCTAAATGTCACTCACCAGTCTGGGTGGGCAGCTCACATACAAAAGTCCTGCAGCTTAACGCTGTGAAGAGAATCATAACCGGAACATTAAAATTAACAGCTGTTCAACAGTTGCCTACTCTAGCACATATATCCCCACGCAAAATACAGACAGACACACACATGCAGCTGGTGAGTACAATTGAACTATGGCCAACCTGAACTTACCAATTCATGAGGATCTCCAAAACCTTCTGAAGACCGGCCTGTTAGTAAATATCAACCTTTTTAAGTCTTCTTTTTTTCTTGTATATTAGATTTATTTGCATATTAACTATTCTCCCAAAACTTTTAAGATATTAGCAAAGAGTGCATTTGAATTTAATGGCCAAGACTGTTGGCTCTTAACCTGTGAATGACCTGGATTCAGGAATTTCATGTGATCGAGCATTCAGCTGTAATTCATTATTCCTGATGCCTCCAAGTCTGGGAATCTAGATGTCTAGGGAAAAGACCAATCAAACTGACAGTGTCTACAGCAGAATGCTATAAATAAGACTGGGTGATAAGGTAAGATATATTTTAATTATGTTCTGTGATTGCTAAGAGGTACTTCTTGTTGTAGATCTTTTCTGTAATGAATGAAATAAAGATCCATTGAAACATGACTAAGTCATTAAGAACTGTTGGTTGTCACCCCTGTTAATAACAATGAGCGGATTAGAATGCCTTTTAGTTTACCAATCAAGTAACCTAAAGATGCCATAAAATTCCATAAATAACTGGATAAAACAAAAATATCAAAACCAAAACACACACAGTAAAATTAATCATGGGAAAGCAATTTTCCCTTCAAAAAGGAATTTTTGTCTCATCTCCCACTACAAGAAAGAACATTAGAAAGTTATCTGGGAATGAACACTGTCAGTATTCCTACAGAGGAAGGGACCAAATTACCTTTTCTTCACCATTTACAGATAGTAGTAAAATATGTTTTCTTTCTGTATTCTATATAGTGCCATATTAATCTTTGACTAAATAATTCCATTTAAACCTATTTGACAATCTCAAATAGTTATTAAACTCAAACACACAATGCGCCTGAAATCTTGGAAGCCTCTTTGGGGTTATGCCAAAGCTCTTAAAGATCCTCATTCAATCCTAAGGCACACTAGAAAGAATTCTGGGATAATGCAAGTGTCCCAAACAAACACAGGATTGTCACCTCCACACAAGAACTTCCAGGTTTTAATCTACCCCAGGGACAATTGTTGGATTGAACCATTTCAGAACATTGGATGGCAGATACTGTCATCTCATACATCTGTAGAAGATCAGAGACAATGTGTCTGTAGACACCAGTCACAAATGATAGACAACATTGTATGTCAGTGCTCATTTGCCAGTTGCATCTCAGACTTACACCGAGCCACTTCTAATGTTAGGGGAGACAGCTACAGCTCAGCAAAACGCCTAGACCTGCCAATAACTGGAATATCAATTACCATGCTTTTTGCCAAAAGCAGCTGTAATGGCTTTGTAGCAACCTTAGTATAACTAGGCTAGATGGGGGGGGATGAGGTGATCACAAGAACTGAGCATGATCCTGCACCATCTCATTGAAGTTTCTTTTAAACTGCTGAAGTATGTGGTTTTGAAAAAAACAGGAAGTCTGTCTATAATTGACTTCTCTTGTGTGTTTTTCAAGGCCAATGAGACTGTGGACTCTGTGGACACATATCTGCACAACTAACGGCTTGAAACTTCTTCCTTAACTAATAATTACTGGTGATTGACAAGCTGTGTAACACAAGCATAAATAGGGGAATACCAATGAGTTGAGGGGACTCTTCTTAAGATCCCCAGCAGCAGATCGAAGGCTGATCACTGGAAACCTGCTGTCGACCACTCAAAGACCTCTCCAGATTTTGGGTAACTATAAATTCAGCGTGCTCTAACCTGTTGCATACATGTATATGTGCTTGAGACTAAATAAAGTAAAAGCTTAAAGTGAAAGTACTCTTGTTTGTACCAATCATTTACCAGATGGAGGAGCCATGTCCCTGATTGATTTGATTTATTTCCTGACATCTCCTTGAAAAGAGTAAAGTTATCAAGAACTTTGGGTTCAGAAAAACCCAGATAACACTAAAGCTACCCACAGGCTCACTGCTATGGATTTGGTTATTTAGACTTTGCTAATCACCTCTCATCACACAAAAGAACCACATCCAACACACCACAAATAGTGCAAGGACTGCAGCTGATTTTAGTTTTCTATGCTCTCTGCAGTTTTCTTTTGAGCTCAATCTTTTAGAGCAGTGGCGCCAAACTATTCACGTCACATCTCCCCTTATCCCTGCCATGCCCCCCTTGAACATTCCTCTATGTCCCCCTCAAGGGTGTGCCCCACAGTTTGGGGACCACTGTTTTAGAGGCTGCTGATCCTTTAGGCCAGTCTTCAGACTTGGTTAACATGTATAATTTTAGGCTGTGTCAAAACAATAAGTTTTATCAATTTAATTAGATTGATTTAGGAATTTATGGGATACTCAGATCTGCGAAGAGTGCCTTATGTTAACTTAGCTTAAGCTAATTCCTTACCCCTTGTGTGTGTGGACAAGACCTCCAGGTGTTATCTGAAAGTCTGATTCTGTTAATAAAAGGTCAGCTAATCAGGCTCAATAAACTTTATTAATCAAAGATAAAACAGCATGATACCAAAGGAAGGTCCATACATTACCAAATCGATTAGGGGAGCAGCTTAGCAGCATCGGTCTCTTCCAACTAGTTCTCAGAATTTCACCCTTTTATATGCTAAGTGTATTTACATAAAAGAGAGAGAAAATGACCTGTTGACTCATGGAACTCTTTTCATGGTATCTTGATTTTTACATAATTGATAAGCTATTTTACATAATTGATAACCAAGTCATTACAACAGAAAACATCTGTAACAACAAGTAGTTCTTGATAAGCTGAAAGTATCTCTTAATAAATCCATTATCTTAGCAATCATTGAAAACATCTGCCCCTTCCTGGCCATCTGAACACATTTCCTAAAGATTAATGGGTCAGAGTAAGAGGATGCATGCAATCCATTATTGACAACACACTCAGGGAATGTCTACACTACAGGATTATTCCAATTTTACATAAACTGGTATTTGGAAACAGATTATATAAAGTCGAGTGCACGCGGCCACACTAAGCACATTAATTCGGCAGTGTGCATCCATGTACCGAGGCTAGCATCGATTTCCGGAATGTTGTACTGTGGGTAACTATCCCGTAGCTATCCCATAGTTCCCGCAGTCTCCCCCGCCCATTGGAATTCTGGGTTGAGATCCCAATGCATGATGGGGCAAAAACAGTGTCGCAGATGATTCTGGGTAAATGTCATCACTCAATTCTTCCTCTGTGAAAGCAACGGCAGACAATCATTTTGCACCCTTTTTCCCTGGATTGCCCTGCAGGGTGCCATAGCATTGCCAACTGAGAGCCCATTTTACGCTGTTTTCACTGTCTCGTATTATGTCTGATGGCGCTGACTAGACGCGGTACTGCAGTGCTACACAGCAGCTCATTTGCCTTTGCAAGGTAGCAGAATCTTACAGCCCTATTGCACCATTCTCTGCTTTGAAATGCGACGTGTTACCAGTTCTATTGTACCGTGTGCTGCTGTCATGGGTGTCCTGGCTGCCTGCAGAGGGGCTGAGGGCTCAATGGACAAAAATGGAATGCTCCCCAGGTCATTCCTTCTTATGTTTTTCTAAAATAGAATCAGTCCTGCTATGAATATGTGGCAAGCCTACTAAAGAACCAGAGAGGACAGCCGCGTCCAGGTCAGAGCCCAGAGATCTGCAGAAATGATGGCTGCATGCCATTCTAGGGGGTGCCCCTGCAACAACCCCACCCATTGCTTCCCTCCTCCCCAACCCTCCTGGGCTACCATGCATATCCCCCCAGTTGTGTAATGAAGTAATAAAGAATGCAAGATAAGAAACACTGACTTTTTAGTGAGATAAATGAGGGGGAGGCGCTCCAGCTGTATATAGTCCAGGCAGGTAAAGAATCTCCCATTAGTCATTAAAGGTTGCGAGAGGAAGCACAGCCTCAGCTTATGTTGATTTCCAGCAGGAGTGAATCTCCATTAGTCATTAGAGGGTTTCAGGAGAGCACAGCCTCCGGCTGCATGATATTCCCAGCAGGACTGAATCTCCAGGAGACAAAGCTTAAAAAGGAATGACAGAGTCATTCCCATTTTGCCCAGGCGCTTCAGCCGACCTCACTGAGGCCAGCCAGACACTCACAGGTGATGAGGATGGTTACCAACCTATTGCATTGTGCCATCGGGGAGGGAAGAGAGGGGAAGGGATGCTGCTGTTCAGCACTGCAGCAACCAACGCTATACAGCAGCATCAGTTAGAGGTACAGCAACATTGAAAAAGGCGAGAAATGATTTTTTTCCCTTTTCTTTCAGGGGGGGGGGAGTGGGGAATGATAAATTACCTGAACCACCCGGCACAATGTTTTTGAACCCTTCAGCATGGGACTCAGCCAAGACAGGCAAATGCTTTCAGGAGA
This sequence comes from Chelonoidis abingdonii, assembly GCF_003597395.2. Taxonomy (NCBI): domain Eukaryota; kingdom Metazoa; phylum Chordata; order Testudines; family Testudinidae; genus Chelonoidis; species Chelonoidis abingdonii. Next base: position 114,339,257 of record NC_133769.1, read on the forward strand.
CTGCAGGAACTCTGGGATGGCTCAAGTCCTCAGTCCCCCCTCCCTCCCTCCATGAGCGTCCATTTGATTCTTTGACTTTCCATTACACTTGTCATGCAGCACTGTGCAGAGTCCCTGCTGTGGCCTCTATCATAGCCTTGGAGATTTTTTCAAATGCTTTGGCCTTTCGTCTTCTGGAATGGAGCTCTGATAGAACAGATTTGTCTCCCCATACAGCGATCAGATCCAGTATCTCCCGTACAGTCCATGCTGGAGCTCTTATTTGATTCTGGGACTGCATCGCCATCCGTGCTGATCAGAGCTCCATGCTGGGCAAATAGGAAATGAAATTCAAAAGTTCGTGGGGCTTTTCCTCTCTACCTGGCCAGTGCATCCGAGTTCAGATTGCTTTCCAGAGCAGTCACAGTGGAGCACTATGGGATGCCGCCCGGACCCCAATACCATTGATTTGCGGCCACACTAACCCTAATCCAACATGGCAATATCGATTTCAGCGCTACTCCCCTCATCGAGGAGGATTACAGATACCGGTATTAAGAGCCCTTTATATCGATATAAAGGGCTTCGGTGTGTGGACGGGTGCAGGGTTAATTTAGTTTCACGTTGCTAAATTCTGTATAAATGCGTAGAGTAGACCAGGCCTTATGTTCAGTTTAAACACAAAAATTCATGGGAGTCTGGTTTGTTTGCTAACAAAGGAAATTTCCCACTGTTGCACCAGCACCCGTGTAAACAATGGTACATGTCCCAGTGTACACCAGCTAACAAGGATCTAGAAGTATCAAACATGCAACAGTTTGTTAGTCAAAACACCAGTGAAATGTCTACATTAAAGATATGTCTATACTGCACACTGTTTATAGCAATGTGTAAAGTACATACACTAAACACCAATCTAGCATGGGTATAAACAGCAGCATAGACAGTGAAGTACTGCTTAGGTGATTAGAGTAAAGACATACCTTAACCCTGTAGGTATCTATCCTACAAGGCTCTCTAGATGGCCAAGCAGTGCCTCCCCAGTCTATACTGCTATTTTTAACAGTGCAATGATCCACTGCCACCTTGCTGCTGGAGTCTGTCCCAGCTGCAGGGAAAGGCTCCAGCATCAGGGAGAGGCAGAAAGGGAAGACTGTCATCTGCCCACAACCAGAGCCTTTCACTGACTCAGGGAACTGCCAGGGCCTTTCCCCACTGCTGGAGGCTTTCTTCATCTCAATGAGAGCCTCTGGAAGCACAGAGCTGCCAGAGCCTTTTCTCTATGGCTTCCCCCAATCAGAGCCTTTCACTGCAGCATGCAGCTACACATACCTAGATACAACCACCAGTGGTGTGCAGCGTAGATGTAGCCTAAGGCTCCTACCAGTGCCAGTAGGAGCACTTGTACAGCTGTATGAGTGCTAGTACAATAATGGGATATTTCCCCAATATTGGATGCATAGATACAGCCCATAAGAAGGGTATGTGAACTGGTGATTTTTTTTTTTTTCAGATTCTCATTTCTTGGGCTTTTTATATCCAGACTTCTATTTTGCATTTCCCCAGTGCCTTTCATCCAGATATATCAGTGTTTTAAAGGACAATATCAACTTCAAATCTAGGGTTGTTTAAAAAAATGAGTTTAGAGTAATTTCAAGTACTATATTCTGCCAATTGTTGCGGTCTTGCAATCTCAATGTCCTACCGTTCGAAATGTGTGTCTCTCCCTTGCTGTCCTATATCTCCAATATCTATATCTTCAGCCAGAAAATTAATAATGTCTTTGCTTTGATAAAGAAACAGCTAACACAAAGAAACAGTCCTGGAGGTTCCAGCAAGCAGATTCACTCTCAGTCAGTGTTGTGAATACTGTAACCTGCCCAGCTACACTTTCTGATGTGGGGCCAAGTTCCCTCTAAGCTGCGTGACTGTGTAGCCCTGCAGCAAGCTATCAAGGTCCATGCAGGCAGGGAGAGGAACCTCTCCCCTGGTCCCAGCCTCAGAGCTGCCACAAGAGAGGGTTGGGGGGAGTCCTCTCTCCCCACCGCAGTCCTGAGGCAGCCTGCACCCCAAACCCTTCATCCCCAGCCCCACTCCAGAACCCACACCCCCAGCCAAAGCCCCCCCCTGCACTGCAACTCTTTTTTTACTTCTCTACTCATAATGATCCCAGTGTTAGGAGCATAGTAACTAAACAAAGTCAGCACAATTCTCAAAAATTAACTGCCTGTTGTTGTGGGGAAAGGCCCATACAAACAGGAGAAACTGACTAAGCGCTTGTCACTGACAACTGGACTGCGTGTAATATCAGAGCCTAACCAACTAACTGAGGAGACATTGAAAATGACTATCCTCAAAGTGCTGCAAAATAAACAAAAAAATGAGATTTTTTCTCTTGTTTTTTAATTCATAGTACTCTAAGATGATCCATAACTACAGTAGATAAAATATTTCAGGCAGAGTGTGACTCTAAAGTGACGGTGCCCCTATAAAAATATTAAGATAAAAATTTCAGAAGTGCACACTGACTTTGGACGCCCGTTTTTGGGTGTCCATCTTGATACACCTGTGGGCCTGTTTTTCAGAGGTGCAAAGCACCCACTGATCTCATTTACTTCATTGGACTTGGCAAAGGATTTACTATATGAAATTCTCTGGACTCTGTTATGCAAGAGGTCAGCCTAGATTGTCATAATCTTTCATCTGACAAGAGAAGTGATTAGCAACATTTAGACAATCAAGTTCAGATTAGGAGCCAGTAAGTAGGTTTGGAATGGCTTGGTGATAGTCTGAGGCTATGTCTACACTGACATGGTAAATCGACCTAAGTTACGCAACTCCAACTACATTATTCATGTAGCTTAGGTCCAGTGGGACTGGAACAGTTTTTGGAAGCATCCACCTTTACCCCTGTCCATGCCCCTCACTGTCCCCTAAAGCTGGGGCCGGCAGTAGGGACCCTGCATGGAGGGCTGGCGGCCAGGACCCCAGGACCATAGCGAGCCCAGTGGCTGGGATCCCAGGTGGCAGGGGCATGGGGCCAGCAGCAGGGACCCTGGGCAGTGGGGTGCAGGGCCAGTGGCCAGGACACTGGGCGCAAAACCTGGGGGTTCTGCAGCAACCCCTTCACCCTTACTTCCTACATCTATGCTTAGGTCGACTTATTACAGTGTCTACACTGCACTGGGTCAATGGGAGAGTGACTTACCTCACTTCTCTCTGTCTTGGTGGAGTACCAGGGTCAACCAGAGAGCACTCTGTCATCAATTTAGAGGGTCTTCACTAGAACGGCTAAATCAACCCCTGGTGCATCGATCGCTGCAGCGTTGATCCGGTGGTAGTGTAGACATAGCCTGAGATGTCACTGGCAAATTGTTGAAACAGGTGCTAACCTTCAAGGCAATCCATAGTTTGCAAGTGGTGTCCACAGACATTTATGCATTCTTTCCCATCTTCTAGAGATGTTTGGGGTGACTGTATCTGCCATGCAATATTCTGAAAAGGTTCAACGCAGAAGTTTTTGTGGGGTCGGCAATCCAGTGTTTGTTTGGGACATTAGCATTATCCCAGAATTCTTCTAAGTGTGCCTCAGGATTGAACGAGAATGTTTTCAAAGTTTTAGCCTGCTCCAAAAAGGCTTATGAGGTTTCAGGAATGGATTCAGATGGTGTGATGAAGTAGGAATTTGCTGTAATATTTTCATGAAGCCTATGTGTCCCTCAGTTTCCCTATGTCCTTAGTATTGCTACCCAGTCCATTCAAAAGGGTTAATGCGGCTTTTTGAGCAGAGCAGGAGACATAAGATGTGTGGTCTACAATTTTTGAGAAGTCGTCTGCTTCAGAGATAAAATGTGGTATTTGTTATGTATTTTGATGTGCTGAATTCAAATATGACAATTAAAACAACTGATTTGGCTACTGTTTCTAAGATATTTAAGTTTTTACATTTTATGTCTATATATATTGTGTAGATAGTAGAGTTTTAATCATAAATTGTAAACCTAGATGTTGGGTTTCCAGCTTTCCAGTGACCGTCAAAAGATCTTATGTCCCTTCTGTCTTGTGGAAGGTTGTTTGTAGTCTGCAACACATCATGTTGGGTGATTGGCGCCTCAACGTGTTCACGATCCAGATGGAGTGAGACTGTTCATTGATTCATCGAAGACGGTTTAAAGTTGTTTTGCTGCATAATGTGAGCACTTGTTGCATCAATTCCAGTTGGTCATGCCCGTCCATATGAAGGACTTGACACACATGAAACAACTTTCTCTTGAGGTGCATAAACTATGACCGAACATTCAGTGGACAGGCTTTGTGGGCGGCTTTGAAGGTTGTTGCTCTCTTGTTGTCTGCAGAACTAGGCTACACAAAGTACTGCTGTTTTCTCTGCGCAATGGCGGATAGTCATGCAAGAGTTCCCGACTAGCAATCCGAAACGATTGGCCACATCCGAGCAGTCTGGGGAGCATGGAGAAAAAGTGTTCAGCAATCCAGCCACTTGTTGAAATCAAAGGACGATTTTGTTATCCCCTTTACACGTCAAGCTGGGTGTTGATGAGATTTGCAGGGCATTGACAAACACAGCAGCTTTTCCAAGTACCTCCATGGAAAATTTCTAAGGCTAAGTGAGCTAAGATGAAGAAGTGATTCTCTCTCTTTTTTTT
>NC_133769.1:114343924-114365714 GCF_003597395.2 Chelonoidis abingdonii
TAACCTGTTGCATACATGTAATGTGCTTGAGACTAAATAAGTAAAAGCTTAAAAGATGAAAGTACTCTGTTTGTACCAATCATTTACCAGATGGAAGCCATGTCCTCTGATTTGATTTGCATTATTTCCTGACATCTCCTTGAAAAGGAGTAAAGTTATCTAAGAACTTTGGGTCAGAAAAACCCAGATTAAACACTAAAGCTACCCACAGGCTCACTGCTATGGATTTGTTATTAGACTTTGCTAGATCACCTCTCATCACACAAAAGAACTACACATCCAACACACCACAAATGTGCAAGGACTGCAGCTTGATTTTAGTTTTCTATGCTCTTCTGCAGTTTTCTTTTGAGCTCAATCTTTTCAGAGCAGTGCGCCCAAAACTATTCACGTCATCTCCCCTTATTCCCTGCCCATGCCCCCCTGAACATTCCTCTATGTCCCCCATCAAGGGTGTGCCCCACAGTTTTGCGGACCACCTGTTTTAGAGTGCTGATCCTTTAGGCCAGCTCTTCAGGACTTGTGTTAAACATGTATATTTTAGGCTGTGCAAAACAATAATTTTTTATCCAATTTAATTAATTGATTTATAAATTTATGGTACTCAGATCTTGCGGTAAGAGTGCCTTATGTTAACTAGCTTAAGCTACATTCCTTACCCTTGTGTGTGTGACAAGACCTCCAGGTGTTTATTCTGAAAGTCTGATTCTGCTTAATAAAAAGGTTCAGCTAATCAGCTCAATTAAACTTTATTAATCAAAGATAAAACAGCATGATACCAAAGGAAGGTCCAATACTATTACCAAATCGAATTAGGGGGAGCAGCTAGCAGCATCGGTTCTCTTCCAACTAGTTCTCAGAATTTCACCCTTTTATTATGCTAAGTGTATTTACATAAAGAGAGAGAAAATGACTGTTGACCTCATGGAAACTCTTTTCTGGTATCTGATTTTTACATGAATGATAGCTATTTTTACATGTAATTGATAACCAAGTCATCTCAAACAGAAAACATCTGTAACAACATATAGTTCTTGATAAAGCTGAAAAGTATCTCTTAATAAATCCATTATCTTAGCAATCATTGAAAACATCTGCCCCTTCCTGCGCCATCTAACATTTCCTAAAGATTAATGGGTCAGAGTAAGAGGATGCATGCAAATTCCATTATTTGACAACACACTCAGGGAATGTCTAAACACAGGAATTATTCCAATTTACATAAACTGGTATTTTGGAAACACGATTAATATCAAAGTCGAGATGCACGCGGCCACACTAAGCACATTAATTCGCCAGTGTTCATCCAGTACCGAGGCTAGCATCGATTTTTTTTTTCCAGGAATGTTGTTTACTGTTGGGTAACTATTCCCGTAGCTATCCCATAGTTCCGGCAAGTTCTCCCCGCCCATGGAATTCTGGGTTGAGATCCAATGCATGATGGGGCAAAACACAGTGTCGGCCAGAATTGATTCTGGTAAATGTCATCACTCAATTCTTTCCTCTGTGAAAGGCAACTGGCCAGACAATCATTTTGCACCTTTTCCCTGGATTGCCCTGGCAGGTGCCATTAGCATTGCAACTAGGGAGCCCATGTTAGCCTGTTTTTCACTCTTAGCCGGATAGTACGGATGCTGCTGCAGACGGCGGCTACTGCAGGCTACACAGCAGCATTCATTGCCTTGCAAGGTAGCAGGTGTTACAGCCCTATTCGACACTGCTGCTTTGGAAATTGGCGATACGGTTACCAGTTTCTATTGTACCGTTCTGTGCTGTCATGGGTGCTCCTGGCTGGCCTCGCAGAGGTGGCTGAGGGCTCATGGACAAAAATGGCAATGGACTCCCCAGTCATCTCCTCTTCTTTATTTTGTCTAAAAATAGAATCAGTCCTGCCAGAATAGGGGCAAGCCTACTAAAAACCAGAGAGGACAGCCGCTCCAGGTCAGAGCCCAGAGATCTGCAGAAATGATGAGCTGCATGCCATTCTAGGGGGTGCCCCTGCAACAACCCCACCCATTGCTTCCCTCCTCCCCCAACCCTCCTGGGCTACCATGGCTGTACCCCCAGTTGTGTGATGAAGCTAATAAAGAATGCAAGATAAGAAACACTGACTTTTTAGTGAGATAAATGAGGGGGAGGCAGCTCCAGCTGTATGATAGTCCAGGGCAGGTAAAGAATTCTCCATAGTCATTAAAGGGTTGCGGGGAGAGGAGCACCAGCCTCGCAGCTGCTATGATATTCAGGCAGGAGTTAATCTCCATTAGTCATTAAAGGGTTTCAGGAGAGGAGGCACAGCCTCCGGCTGCTATGATATTCCAGGCAGGACTGAATCTCCAGGAGACAAAGCTTAAAAAGGGAATGCCAGGAGTCATTCCCATTTTTGCCCAGGCGCTTCCAGCCGACCTACTGGAGCCAGCCAGAGCACTCACAGGATGATGAGGATGGTTACCAAGCCTATTGCACTGTCTGCCATCGGGGAGGGAGAGAGGGGAAGGGTGCTGCTGTTCAGCACTGCAGCACCAACGTTTACCAGCAGCATCCAGTAGAGGTACAAGCAAACATTGAAAAAAGGCGAGAAATGATTTTTTTCCCTTTTCTTTCAGGGGGGGGGGAGTGGGGGATTGATGAGATATACCCTGAACCACCCGCGACAATGTTTTTGGACCCTTCAGGCATTGGGAGCTCAGCCAAGAATGCAAATGCTTCAGAGACTGCAGGAATCTCGTGGATGGCTCAAGTCCTCAGTCCCCCTCCCTCCCTCCATGAGCGTCCATTTGATTCTTTGACTTTCCATTACACTTGTCATGCCAGCACTGTGCAGAGTCCCTGCTGTGGCCTCTATCATAGCTTGGAGATTTTTTAAATGCTTTGGCCTTTCGTTTCTGAATGGAGCTCTGATAGAGAACAGATTTGTCTCCCCATACAGCGATCAGATCAGTATCTCCCGTACAGTCCATGCTGGAGCTCTTATTTGATTCTGGGACTGCATCGCCATCCGTGCTGATCAGAGCTCCATGCTGGGCATAGGAAAGAAATTCAAAAGTTCGTGGGGCTTTTCCTCTTACCTGGCCAGTGCATCGAGTTCAGATTGCTTTCCAGAGCAGTCACCAGTGGAGCACTATGGGATGCCGCCGGCCCAATACCATGATTTGCCGCACACTACCCAATCCAACATGGCAATATCGATTTCAGCGCTACTCCCTCTCGAGGGAGGATCTACAGATACCGGTATTAAGAGCCCTTTATATCGATATTAAAGGGCTTCGAGTGTGTGGAGGAGGTGCAGGGTTAATTTAGTTTCACGTTGCTAAATTCTGTATAATGCGTAGAGTAGACCAGGCCTTATGTTCAGTTTTAAACACAAAAAGATCATGGGGTCTGGTTTGTTTGCTAACAAAGGAAATTTCCCACTGTTGCACACAGCACCCGTGTAAACAATGGTACATGTCCCAGTGTACACCAGCTAACAAGGATCTAGAAGTATCAAACATGCACAGTTTGTTAGTCAAACACCAGTGAAATGTCTACTTAAAGATATGTCTATATGCACACTGTTTATAGCAAATGTGTAAAGTAGCATACACTAAACACCAATCTAGCATGGTATAAACAGCAGCATAGACAGTGAAGTACTGCTTAGGTGATTAGAGTAAAGACATACCACTAACCCTGTAGGTATCATCCTACAGGCTCTCTAGATGGCCAAGCAGTGCCTCCCAGTCTATACTGCTATTTTAACCTGCAATGACCACTGCCACCTTGCTGCTGGAGTCTGTCCAAGCTCAGGAAAGGCTCCAGCTCAGCGGAGAGGCAGAAAGGGAAGACTGTCATCTGCCCACAACCAGAGCCTTTCACTGACTCAGGAACTGCCAGGGCCTTTCCCCACTGCTGGAGGCTTTCTTATCTCAATGAGAGCCTCTGGAAGCACAGAGCTGCCAGAGCCTTTCTCTATGGCTTCCCCCAATCAGAGCCTTTCACTGCAGCATTGCAGCTACACATACCTAGATCACAACAGTGCGTGTGCAGCGTAGATTAGCCTAAGCTCTACCAGTGCCAGTAGGAGCACTTGTACAGCTGTATGAGTGCTAGTACAATAATGGGATATTTCCCCAATATTGGATGCATAGATACAGCCATAAGAAGGGTATGTGAACTTTGATTTTTTTTTTTTTCAGATTCTCATTTCTTGGGCTTTTTATATCCAGACTTCTATTTTGCATTTCCCCAGTTCCTTTCATCAGATATATCAGTGTTTTAAGGAAATATCACTTCAAATCTAGGTTGTTTAAAAAAATGAGTTTAGAGTAATTTCAAGTACTATATTCTGCCAATTGTTGCGGTCTTGCAATCTCAATGTCCTACCGCTTCGAAATGTGTTCTCTCCTCTTGCTGCTATATCTCCAATATCTATATCTTCAGCCAGAAAATTAATAATGTCTTTTGCTTGATAAAGAAACAGCTAACACAAAGAAACAGTCCTGGAGGTTCCAGCAAGCAGATTCACCTCTCAGTCAGTGTTGTGAATACTGTAACCTGCCCAGCTACACTTTCTGATGTGGGGCCAATTCCTCTAAGCTGCGTGACTGTGTAGCCTGCAGCAAGCTATCAAGGTCCATGCAGGCAGGGAGGGAACCTCTCCTGGTCCCAGCCTCAGAGCTGCCACCAAGAGAGGGTTGGGGGGGTCTCTCTCCCCACCGCAGTCCTGCAGGCAGCCTGCACCCCAAACCCTTCATCCCCAGCCACCCAGAACCCACACCCCCAGCAAAGCCCCCCCCTGCACTGCAACTTCTTTTTTTACTTCTCTACTCATAATGATCCAGGTTAGGAGGCATAGTAACTAAACGAAAAGTCAGCACAATTTCTCAAAAAATTAACTGCCTGTTGTTGTGGGGAAAGGCCCATACAAAAAGGAGAAATGACTAAGCGTTGTCACTGACAACTGCGACTGCGTGTAATATCAGAGCCTAACCAACTTAACTGAGGAGACATTGAAAATGACTATCCTCAAGTGCTGCAAAATAACAAAAAAATGAGATTTTCTCTTGTTTTTTAATTCATAGTACCTAAGATGATCCATAACTACAGTAGATAAATAATTTTCAGGCAGAGTGTGACTCTAAAGTGACGGGTGCCCCTATAAAATATTAAGATAAAAATTTCAGAAGTGCACACTGACTTTGGCGCCGTTTTTGGGTGTCCATCTTGATACACCTGTGGGCCTGTTTTCAGAGGGTGCAAAGCACCCACTGATTCATTACTTCATTGGACTTGGCAAAGATTACTATATGAAATTCTCTGGACTCTGTTATGCAACAGTGGTCAGCCTAGATGTCATAATCTTTCATCTGACAGAGAAGTGATTAGCAACATTTAGACAATCAAATTCAGATTAGGAGCCAGTAAGTAGTTGGAATGGCTTGGTGATGTCTGGCTATGCTACACTGACATGGAATCGACCTAAGTTACGCAACTCCAACTACATTATTCATGTAGCTAGGTCCAGTGGGATGGAACAGTTTTTGAAGCATCCACCTTTACCCTGCCATGCCCTCACTGCCCTAAAGCTGGGGCCTGGCAGTAGGGACCCTGCATGGGAGGGCTGGCGCCAGGACCCCAGACCATAGCGAGCCCGTGGCTGGGATCCCAGGTGGCAGGGGCATGGGGCAGCAGCAGGGACCCTGGGGCAGTGGGGTGCAGGGCCAGTGGCCAGGACACTGGGCGCAAAACCTGGGGTTCTGCAGCAACCCCCTTCACCCTTACTTCCTACATCTATGCTTAGGTCGACTTATTACAGTGTCTACACTGCACTGGGTCAATGGGAGAGTGACTTACCTCACTTCTCTCTGTCTTGGTGGAGTACCAGGGTCAACCAGAGAGCACTCTGATCACAATTTAGAGGGCTTCACTAGAACGGCTAAATCAACCCCTGGTGCATCCGATCGCTGCAGCGTTGATCTGGTGTAGTGTAGACATAGCCTGAGATGTCACTGCAAATTGTTGAAACAGGTGCTAACCTTCAAGGCAATCCATAGTTTGCAAGTGGTGTCCACAGACATTATGATTCTTTTCCCATCTTCTAGAGATGTTGGGTGCTGTATCTGCCATGCAATATTCTGAAAAGGTTCAACGCAGAAGTTTTTGTGGGGTCGGCAATCCAGTGTTTGTTTGGACATTAGCATTATCCAGAATTCTTCTTAAGTGTGCCTCAGGATTGAACGAGAATGTTTTCAAAGTTTTAGCCTGTCTCAAAAAGCTTATGAGGTTTCAGGAATGGATTCAGATGTGTGATGAAGTAGGAATTTGCTGTAATATTTTCATGAAGCCTATGTTGTCCCTCAGTTTCCCTATGTCCTTAGTATTGCTACCCAGTCCATTACAAAGGTTAATGCGGTTTTTTGAGCAGAGCAGGAGACATAAGATGTGTGGTCTACAATTTTTGAGAAGTCGCTGCTTCAGAGATAAATGTGGTATTGTTATGTATTTTGATGTGCTGAATTCAAATATGACAATAAACAACTGATTTGGCACTGTTTCTAAGATATTTAAGTTTTACTTTTATGTCTATAATATTGTGTAGATAGTAGAGTTTTTAATCATAAATTGTAAACCTAGGTCTTTTCATGTGTTTATGTCACTTTACATGATAATATTTTCACCTGTCCTGTTTATGTAACACTTTAAAAATCGCAAAAGGGTTATATAAATAAAGGTATTATGAACAAAGGCAAAAAACTATTATGTACATAGTTTAGTCCTATTCAGTGTCTACTCGGCGCTTCTTGGCTTGTCTCTTGTATTCATAAATGGAGCATCTCTTGTCACTGTCCAGCATAGTCTGCAAGCATTGATGGGCTCCATTTGCCCTGATTAGCGTTTCCCATTGTTGCAATGTCCTGGTGAAATCCACTCGCCGTGCTCGTCGCTCACTGCTCCGCAGTTGGTGGAAAAAAATCTAGATGCGAGTGCAAAAAATGTTATCTTTAGTGACATGTTGCAACCAGGCTTTTGTATGCCTGAGGAGGGTTTTCCACAACAACCTGTAGTTGTCTGCCTGTTTTCTGAAAAAATTTATTGCACTAACTGGAAGGCTTTCCATGCCGCTTTTCCTTGCCACGCAGATGCATGGTCAAATGCTCATCTCGAAGAAGTTCACGAATCTGAGGACCAACAAAGACACCTTCTTCATCTTAGTTCACTTAGCCTTAGAAATTTTCCATGGAGGTACTTGAAAGCTGCTTGTGTTTTGTCAATGCCTTGACAAAATTCTTCATCAGACCCAGCTTGACGTGTAAGGGTGATAACAAAATCGTCTTGATTCAACAAGTGTGGTATGCTGAACACTTTTTCTCCCAGGCTCCAATGAATGTCGGAGTGGCCAATCTTTCTTGATGTAGTGGGAATCTCTTGCATGACTATCCCATTCGCAGAGAAAACAGCATACTTTGTGTATCCAGTCTGCAGACCAAGCAAGAGAGCAACAACCTTCAAATCGCCACAAAGCTGCCACTGATGTGCGTCATAGTTATGCACCTCAAAAGTTGTTTCAGTTGTCATTTAGTTCCTTATTATGGACTGCATGACAACTGGAATTGATGCAAACATTGCCATTATGCAGCAAAAAACTTTAAGACTCGTCTTCGATGAATCAATGAACAGTCTCACTCATCTGGATCGTGAACAATGTGAGGGCTGCCTCACACCATTGATGTTGTTGCAGACTACAAGTCACCTTCCACGAAGAAGAATGGGACAAGATCCTTTTGACGGTCACGGAACATGGAAACCCTACATCACCTGCCAGGAGATTCCACTGCTGTAGTCTGGAGCCCAACAGCTAGACTAGAGCCAATCAACAATTTTAAGCATCATTTTCGTTCTCAGTGACCCAGAATTAGTAAAGTTTGACTACATTTATTTCAGAAGCATTTTGGCTGCAGAGCAGTGTAATCGCTGAACAATCGACACCTAACAGCAAGAAACCCCGGCAGGTAGAACATGTGAACTTAGATAGGGGAGAAAGTTGTCAAGTGGCTGGAAAAAGGGATGTACTTTCATGAGACACAGGTTCCCACCCAGGAATAAAGTGAAAGGGAAGGAGTCAGAGCCAGAAATGGAGGCCATAATGCTGAATGCACTGGCATGGCCAGGGTGGACTATGACATAGGTTCTGCTTCTCTTGGTTGACCTAAGGACTTTCAGATTTTGTATGCCAGGAGACTAATAAATTGCTACCTTGTTCTGGAACAGCTGCCTACTGTCACTATACATAATTACAGAGAGCATTGTGCCCTGAAGGTGTACAGTACAAATTGCCTGCAGGAATCTGGCTCGGCTGGACACTCTGCAGGAATTCATGGAGAAAGAGAGAGGGATTGCTGGTGCCTGAAGGCCCAACCTGGGAGTCTTGGAGGCCATGGGCCTGCCCTTATGGAACTCGGTGGAACCTTGGGGTTTGGCACATTAAGGGGTCACTTTCAAGAGACTTGTTACAGGTTGAGGCATAAGCCAGACTTTGTAACTCCATGATAGAAGTTTCTGGCGGTCCTCATGAAATGGTAAGTTCAACTTGCCCTTGGTTCGATTGTACTCAGGCTGTGTATGACCCTCCAGATCTTGGGTGGGGATACATGTGCCATTGAATGCCTGTTGATTTTAATATTCCAGTTATGATTATCATAATGGCATTAAGCTGTGCATCCAGAGTTTGGTACGTGAGCTGCCTGCCCAGACTGGAGCACAATATTCTGTAATCAAGTGTACCAATGTTAGAATCACAGTTCAAAGCTGTGTGCATCAGCACTCCATGTTGTGCCTGTAAGTCTTTAGATGAGTCTAGTCCTTGCTTTTACCTTTTCATGTCTTTTCCAGGTTAACTATAAAAGTCAAGCTTCTGTTCCCAACTAACTACTTAGGGTAGGGCTTTTTTCAGACCTGTTGATCACAGAAGGTGAAGATGAATGGTTCATTGGCATCTTTGTTGTTTAGATGAAAGGCTATTACCAAAGTTTTGGATCAGAGGGGTAGCCGTGTTAGTCTGGATCTGTAAAAGCGGCAAAGAGTTCTGTGGCACCTTATAGACTAACAATCATATTGGAGCATGAGCTTTCGTGGGTGAATATCCACTTCTTTGGATGCATGTAGTGGAAATTTCAAGAGGCAGGTATAAACATGCAAGCAAGAATAAAGCTAGAGATAACGAGGTTAGTTCAGTTAGAGAGGATGAGGCCCTCTTCTAGCAGTTGAGGTGTGAACACCAAGGGAGGAGAAACTGCTTTTGTAGCTGGCTAGCCATTCACAGTCTTTGTTTAATCCTGAGCTGATGGTGTCAGATTTGCAGATGAACGGAAGCTCAGCAGTTTCTCTTTAAAGTCTGGTCTTGAAGTTTTTTTCGCTGCAGGATGGCTACCTTTAAATCTGCTATTGTGTGTCCAGGGAGATTGAAGTGTTCTCCTACAGGTTTTTGTATGTTGCCATTCCTAATATCTGATTTGTGTCCATTTATCCTTTTCCATAGGGACTGTCCAGTTTGGCTGATGTACATAGCGGAGGGATATTACTGGCATATGATGGAGTATGTCACTGGTAGATGTGCAAGTGTGTGGCTGATCTGGTTAGGTCCTGTTGATGGATGTCGCCAGGTGTTAGATATGTGGGCAGAGTTGCATCAAGGTTTGTTGCATGTATTGCGTCTCCTATTTAGAGTTACTATGGTGCGGTCATCGTGTAGTTGCTGGTGAGATATGCTCAGTGGTTGGCGGGGTCTTGTTGGCAATCTCACCTTTCCAAAGCCTGTGAAAGTGAGGGATCGTTGTCCAGGATGGGTTGTAGCCATCCTGGAACAAAAAAGCTTCAGGACCAGACTTCAAAGAGAAACTACTGAGCTTCAGTTCATCTGCAAATTTGACACCATCAGCTCAGGATTAAACAAAGACTGTAGTTGGCTAGCCATTCACAAAAGCAGTTTCTCCTCCCTTGGTGTTCACACCTCAACTGCTAGAAGAGGGCCTCATCCTCCCTGAGTGAACTAACCTCGTTATCTCTAGCCTGATTCTTGCTTGCATGTTTATACCTGCCTCTTGAAATTTCCACTACATGCATCCGACAAAGTGGGTATTCACCCATGAAAGCTCATGCTCCAATATGTTTGTTAGTCTATAAGGTGCCACAGAACTCTTTGCCAAAGTTTTGGAGGCATTTGGGAGGAGCTTCCAGTCCTAAAAATATTCCACCTTTATCCTGAGATTGGTGGAGAGGGTGTCTCCAATAGAGGTGAGGTCTTCATCTTGTACTGCAAAAGCAATATCATCAGCATAAATGAATTTATGCAAAATTGTATCAGAAAAATCACTAATGTGAATGATGAACTGTGAAGGAGTCAGCATAGATCCTAGAAGTAGACCATCATCGAGCATGTGCGCTTTGCTGATCTGTCCTGTCAAAGGACATGGTATCTATGTTTGCTCAACATTGTGGTCAGGAGTTGTATAGTGCTACGGCATTTGATGACCTTTAATGCTTTCAGCAATAGCCCATATCTCCATATGGTAAACCTATCAATACCTCTCCAGTTTTTTTAATTCTGTTGGAAGCCAACTTCAACATGATTAGTAATGGTGAGAACTTGGTTGCAGAAACTTCCTCCTGGTCTGAAACTGACCTGTTCCTTTGGCAGGATGACCTCAAAGATAGGGGTAAGACTCTTCTCCACAATTTGCAAGTTAATGGTGCGGAGTGATATTGAGCAATAGCTGGTGGTCCGATACCAACATTTTGAGATTTTACTGTTGAATGTATGGCAACAGATAGGTCTGCCAACCATTCTTGTCCCTTGGGCCCCAGATTCTTAAAGAATTTGTGATAAATGCTGTCCTTGCCAGAGCTTTCCTGCTTTTAGTGGCCAGGAGGGCCGTGTCTATTTCCTCTGTAGTATAAGGAGATGATAGAAGTTAAGTAGCAGGACTCTGTTGGATGTTTGGAAAGAGCTCTTTCTGAACCTTCTGTTTAGTCAGCTGGCCAGTTTTGGTCTTCAAATTATGGAGAAGGTTTGAGGCAACAGCATTGGCCATCACTTTCAATTGAATGTTCTACGATGTCAGTGCGAGGGATCGCGGGTCTATGAACACAGGCCCCCAAGCAGTACTCAGACCATGGCTGCACCCACCAGCTCACCAGAACCAGTGGAGGAGAAGACTATCAGAGCCCTAACTCACCAAAGCCTCTGCCCACTAAGCTCCTGATTTGGGAAGATGTCCGGCCACACTGATTGGCTCGAATACACTACTTAAGCCAGAAGGAGGCACAAAAAATTGTCTGAGAAACTAGGTGAATTCTGGTTGACTGTCACTTTGGACTCTCAGGATACCTGAGCCCTGTCTTCCTGTCTGATCCTGATTCCTGCCTCCAAACAGTTTCCTGCTTCCTGCCCTCTTTATTCTAGATCCTCTTCTGCTCCCAGTTCCTGCCTTGTTTCAGGTCTCTGCTCCACTGCGCTACCCCTGACTCCAACTCTGGCTTGACCCTTGGTTTCTTTCCTGATTCTGTCTCCAGCTCTGACCCCTTGCTCCTGTTTCTGGCTCCCAACTCTGACCATCAGGCATGATTGCCTACACCCTGGTCCATAGTCTGTGACTCCAAGTTTACAGAGGCATGGCCAAGCTTCACAACTGGAATGTGTGAAGTCAAGACCCTCCAATGTTGTGTTTCATTTCTTCAGCTGGACAGAATTCAATGATTCTATTAGTGCTTTTGCTGTGTCCAGATCACTGCTCTTCTCATACTCTTTGAAGAGTGTTTCTGTCTCTGACTGCTAGGAAGGAGTACAGACCTTTTGATAGCTGCAGGGAATGTGTTCTTGTAAAAGCTGTCGCAAAAGGTGAACAAGGTTTTCTAGGATTGACTGGGTACGGTGCATCTTGTCTTCAACTTCTGCAATTTATGCAACCTGGTTCTCAGTGCAGAAAATTCATGGTTTTGGCATTTATTCAGTCAGTGGGATTCCAAAGCAGACATGCAGAACAGTGGGACAGTATTTCTTATAAGGAAATTTTCCAAGCACTGTCCACAAATCTTGCAGAGGAACTCTGCTATTGTTTTTCTTCAGAAAGCAGAGGACCCCATTGTGTTCAATGTTTCATCTAGCAAAGTGAAAATTTCCTGGTTGTTTTGGGTCAAAAAGAAGGTGGACATCTGCAAATGAAGCCCAATCTGTGAACAGCTCACCCTCTGCATCATTTCGCTATAGCTCCATTGTGAGTAGCAGCTATTAAAATCACCCAAGTACATAGCTGGATGAAGAAAAGATGGTTATGAGGGCTTTGGCCATTCAAGATTTGGAGGGTTTTAGATGTTTGTTATGGTCAGTTGGCAATTCTTATTGCAGCAATAGAAATTCCTATGGTCTTCAATTCCTCCAGAACTGGGACATTTTTAACCATGCCTGATGTACATGGTGAGGCTATACTTTGAATCGTTCACGTTACAATGAGTTCCTCGCCATGAATTTTGTATCTTGCAGCTTGCTCGTAGTCTATAGCATGAGTTTCTTGAAAAGCAACACCATCAATGTTGTTAACAAATCAAATTTTAGAAGCCAGGTAAACAGGAGTTGTGTGAGTAGCCTGTTACGTATAGATAACAGTTTGGGAAAAACAACTGAGTCAGGGTGACAGGTCAAATGAATAAGGCTGCAAAGACAGGTAAAACTGAGAAACAGGAAAGCATTTAGGCCACACCACGTAGATAACAATATCAGCAGAGGGAGCCGTGACCAACATCTCACAATCCAAAACAGAATATTATGTAAAAACGCAGTATGTATATAGCATGGTGTGACGATGTGGTTCTGGCGGGACCCAACTGAGAGTGCCAAATCAGGACCAATTGCTCAAACAGGGCAGTCACAGCCCTAGGCTGGGGTTTTTCCACCTCTAAGGCAAACCAAACCAGCCAGACAAAGTGGCACCAAAAATAATCCTACTGTAAAGGGGGGTCATTATAAGGTGTCTAAGACCATGTTACGGGTTACTTATTATGATTATGCTGTCTGTATGTCTGTATCATTTTGTAGTTGAAGTTATGATATTGGCTGTATCACTAATGTCTGTATTTTCAAACTTGTGCTGTTGCTACTGGGAAAGGTCCCAAAGACAAGCTGGTTGTAAGCTCAGCTTAGCCTGCTTGTATGGCCCATTAAGGACCATTAACTACACAATTGACCCATTTGAGTAGGAGGCAGATACGCTTGTGACTCACAGGAGAGAAACCTCGTGCAGATAGGCAAGAGGAAAAAGAGGGGAAACTGGCCCATGTTATTGCTGTTGACTGCACAAGACAGGCGTAGAACAAACGGGGTCAGAGTGAACCTCCAGTGACAGGTGGCACAAGTAGAGAAAAGGAAGAATAAGTCAAGGAAAGGAGCGAGGCAGCCGTAAGGAAACGAGCAAAGACTCCATTCGTTATCTCTTACTGACTTTATGCTGTAACTTTCCACACAGTAGGAACAAAGGAGTGTCTTACACCTGGAAAAAGTTTGTCATATATAAGGCGGAAGGCCTCATCCCCATCTTGTCTTCAATCGTATAAAAGCGAAAACCACAGCGTTAAAAAACAAAAAAAAAAACACAGAATAAATAAAAATTAATCTGGAAACTAACAGTCCATAAAATAAAAACTAATAAATTCAAAAAAAAAAAAAAAAGATTTCTAATATGACAAAAACTAACAAAATAATATAAGAAAAAAAAATTTTCCCCATAATTAAAAATCCTATTTGAAAATCGAGTTATTTATCTAACGAAATAAGTTCCACGCTCCTGCTCTTACGGGCGGTAGCGGAACGAGCATACCACAACAAAAAACAACATCGAATAAAAGAAGTAACCTACATAATAACAGCGTAAACACCAAAACGAGACAAACTACATGATGGACGACTTTGCTTACATGGTTGTACATGAAGAGCTCTGCACCCGCCCCCCACAAACAATGTAGAGCATCTGGATGCGATGACCCATTCTGCTCTCCGTCTCCCCAGCCAGGGATGCTTCTCCAGAGACTTGATTTAAAACCTGTAGTTTACTTCATCACTGCTACAAGCCTGAAACTAATGAACTTTGCCATTACTGTATTGTAATGGTGATTCCATTTTAACCAATTCACGCCTCTCATTTTTGTATTTCTCGTGATCTTCTTTCCTTTTATGAATGAACCTTTTAGATTTTAGGATTTCTAAAGATTTGGCAACAGGTATTCATCAGTGTTTATTTGTTTGTGTCGTTGAGCCACAATTTAAGAGGTCATTTCAGTGTCTACGCTCGAACAAGCCAGTCTGTAGAAAAGTCAAAAGAGTACGAGGATCCCGATCCTGCAAATCCGTAGTCTTCAATGTTTGCCTGCAGGAAAGCAGATTGTGAGAACACTATTTGTGCTGAGAGGCAAGGACTGTTCACGCCTCCGATTGAGCAGTTAGCAGGATGGATCTATGTTTACATTTACAGCAAAGCAGTAGGAGTCCTTGCTGTATTTATTTGAGTAGAAACCCTTGATCGATCATCATCATCATCCGGAACATATTTATTTAATATTTAAATATGTTAAAATGGTAATCAAGTCAGGCATGTTATTGAAACTATATAAAACAAGGCTGCCCTGCATTATGTGGCAGCACTCTGGCCTTAGCTAAAACAGTTATCCAAAATAAAGGAACAGTGTATCAATTCAGGGCTATTGCAGTCCAGAGCAGGTATGAATGTTCCTCTTTTACCTGGGAATTCCATCCCCTTTGCAAGTTTGCATTACACCCTGAACTTTCATGTCCAAAGATTTTTGGATGCTGTTTGGCGCTGTGTTTGCACTGTTTTTTGTTTTTGATAGTGTGTCAAAGAGAGGAAAATGAAACCGAAGGCGAGATGCTCAGCTGGCATGTGATGAGTTGATGTGGATTTACCTTCAGCAGACCACCTCTGATTACCACAAGCTGAGGACATGGCCTTTGGAGTTCAGAAAATTCCATTGGTTTGTATAAACTTGTTTAGCACAATAAAGGTCTGGGAGAAAAGTCTGGTGCTAAGATTGCCTACCGGCTTCATATGAGCCCTTTATAGACTATTGAGTTGTGACCATAATTAGAAGGTTTTACAAATGCATTTTATTTACTCAGATGGCAGTAACTAGAGAACTAGGAGTTTCAGCATGACTGTTTCCCAATGACTGCACAGATATTTTCTTAGTTCCTGAACATTTTTAAATCCACTGGTTTCTCAGCTCCCTCTGGTCACTTTCCAATACTCCTGATCTGGCCTCCAAGTCTCTTGAAGGCTCTGGTCCATCCCTCATGTCTGCTTGTCTCTTACCCTCCCCCATATGTCTCTTCATACCCCCGCCACGGTACTGTTCTCCTTCTTTCACTACTGCCCCTATGTCTGAAATAGCTCCCTCTCCCAGTCTCACCTCATTGGCACCTTCAAAACCCTTCCTCTAGAAACCCACTTCTAGCTAGCGTCTTCCACCAACCTCCATGCAACCCCTCCCTCCTTGTGATCCTGTTGTAACACAATTATTGCCCTACAAATGGAAAGCAAGCCTACTGAAGATGCTGCTAGGTCTTGAACACTATAGACTCCTAAATACCTCTTGAAATTAGGGTCTGAGGAGCCTAATCCTCTTTAGGCTTCTTTTTGAAAATCTCTTCTCTCTCTCTATCTATCCCTACACAACCCTCTCATCTCTCTCTCTTCTCTCTTTCTCTATCCCCATACACACTCTCTCATCTCTCTCTCTCTCTCTCTGCTATCGCGATACACATCTCTCTCTCTCGTCTCTATCGCCATTACACACTCTCATCATATCCTCTCTCCTCTCCATCCCCATACACATCCTTCTCTTCTCTGTCTCTCTCCCCGCCCATCATATAGAATTAAAATCTCTCTTCCAGTGTTTATTTTCGTATAACCCAGGTGGGCTAGTAATTATGCTTATTGCGCATGGGTTTGTGGTAATATTATTTTCAAATGTTTTAGAGTGTTCTTTGAGGATGATAGTTATGAATTGCATTAGCACAATTTCACAAAGAGCTGAGTAACTGAGGTCAGTCTTACTAGACAATTTTGCCAAGTATAGTAATGTTGGTTAGGGGATATGATCTGTGGTGTGTTTACGTGCGTGCCTCTGTAAGCTGCATCTATACTTAGGGAGGGGTTTGTCTGGGCATGCTATACACAAACCATTTCTTAGTGTACATTAGGCTTTCCATAAGAGGGCCCATGTTTGAAAGATGCTGAGTACACGTGGTTTGATGTTGGTGTTTGCAAAGAAAAGACTGTTCTTTTCTTTTAGGAAACAGTTCACTGGGTTCGGGATTGTTCTCCTTTCTCTGATGTTCTTTCAGCCAATCTTTTTATATTTCACAGGGCTTATTGCCCAACAGGAGGACAAGGGTCAGACATTTCTAAGACAAGAGTAGTCCCCATGCAACAGATCTCAGTAAAATTAGGATGGATTGGGTTTGTCAGGTTAATGTCTTGCAGCTTGGGCTTTGGCTAAGTGCCTCATGTCTCTCATTACTCTACTATCTCTGGATTTTGGTGCGACCTGCCTCTGTTCCTCCTGGGGCCTGCTGTTCTGCTGAGATCAACAGGTGGAAGCATAGCAATACCCCGCCAATCAAAGCACCCATGGCTCTTGCAGCAGTTTCGCATCTCACGTTTTTAAGTTTAAAACTCCTCTCAATCAAAACATACCGCGTGTCTGGAGGCTCTTACTGAGTGACTAATCAATGTCGAGTGATCACGTGAAGTGAATAGACTGATACGTGCTGACTCTCTTTCCCTAACTATTTCTGCAACTGGAATTGGCTTTCTAGTTTTCTCCTGAAAGTTCACAGGCATTGGAAAGCCAAGGCCGTGCTGTAGTGTAAAGGGCCATGATCCGGGGTGGGGACTCGCAGACTCTTGTAAGATTGATAAAGGCAGATTTGTGAAGGCTGTTAAACTAAAATTTTACCAGTGCCATTGTGGAGGAAATCGTACCCATGTTTATTTGTCATCTGTGCCTTTCTTTCCCCTATCTGGGGAGAATCCCACTGGGTAATGGGACTGAAAAATGGAAAAAGAAAAGCTTAAAAAAGGTCACGGAAAAAACCACCAATGATTCTACAACTAATAGGCTGTACCTCACGTAGGCAGTCAATAGTCTAATTTCTTGACAGTTCTGCATGCAATCAAATATTGCAGGGACTAATGCTAGCTAGCTTCCCTTTGTGTTATTCAGGTTTTTTAAAGAGTAAGTTGAGCTTATTTTAAGCTGTCGCAGAGGAGAGCAAGGAGGTTCCTATCATCTGAAAAGAGCTCTCCAGAAAGCAGATTAGGCTTGTGAGTGAGTTTTCGTAAGGTGATTTGGAATGACATTTGGGGGCAGTAACATTCACATTTGTTCATCATCAAAGTGACAACGCTTTCCTATTACCAGGATTCCTCCCCTCCTTCTGTTCCACTCTGCCCTGCCTTCACTTAGGGGGCATTGGGCTCACTTACATTTTTTGCAGCGCTGGTAGTTTACAGCTGTGGTCGTACATAGCTGTTGTTAGGGCCAGCGCTGCAGTGTGTCCACACTGACAGCGTCAACGCCTGCGGGTGGCTCATTGCAGCATTTGCAGCGCTGTTGGGAGTGGGATTGTGGGCAGCTATCCCATGATTCAAGTGGCTTGCTCAACGTGCTTTCAAAAGAGGGGCGTGGGTGGAGTGTGACAGGGAACTTGCAGGAGACAGAGAGAGTATTTTTGGAGCAAGACACTGTGACAGCTCCCTGCTTGCAAGCTCAAAAGAAGGCGAGGTGGGGTGGGAGTATGACAGGAGGCCTATCGGGGAGACAGAGAGAGTGGATTTTTGGAGCAGACACTGTTTGTACGCTCCCTGCTTGCAAATTCTGGCAATTTTCCCCCATTCCTCTCTCTTCAATCACTCCTTAAATGTAAAAAGGCTTTCTCATGACCAGATAAGCAGCTTTCTCCGACGGACTCCCTTCCCCCCGGCCGTGCTGTTTTGTCTCCTCAAGCAAACCAGGCTGTAGACCTTCCAAAAGCCTCGGCTCGCTCACTTCGCTGCTGGCAGAAGCAGGCAGACTTGTGTTTATTTTTTAGATAAGTAGCATCACGGGGCGAGTACCTTCCGTTTGTGTATACTGGGAATTGGGGTTCCTCTTAATAAACCCTGGAGGCCAATAACAGCGCTGGTGAGGGTCCACACGCTGGACTGAAGCAGCGCTCGCATGAGCAGCGCTGATTCTGCGTACATGTACGGACCAGGGTGTACTTGCAGCGCTGCAGGATGGTCGTTGCAGCGCGCTGGCTGAGCTCTGTAAGTGTGTACACGTGGTAAGTTGCAGCGCTATGAACCCTTTCACCCAGCCGCTGCAACTGCAGTGTAGCCAGCCTTAGGCTCGTTGTTTTACTGGGTTCCTTGACCTCTACCTGTGTCAATGTTCCAACTTATGATGTAAACATCTTCGCTGTGGCTGCAAAGCAGGAGAGTTTGGCGGCATTTAGAGATTGCCAATGATCCTGTAAGGAAGCATGGGTGGAAGTCGAACAGGTTTGAGGGCTGTGAGTTGTATTCATGTGTATTACAACCTA
Source organism: Chelonoidis abingdonii (assembly GCF_003597395.2). NCBI lineage: Eukaryota > Metazoa > Chordata > Testudines > Testudinidae > Chelonoidis > Chelonoidis abingdonii. The sequence continues at coordinate 114,362,550 of NC_133769.1, forward strand.
TTTTAAAAGGCAGCAGGGTTGTTATGAAGAATATAGTTTGGACTCTCCTATGGGTGCAGGGCCACCAGAGGGGGGGCAAGTGGGGCATAATTTGTCCCCGGGCCCCAGCCCCGCAGTGGCCCCGGTCCGGCAAACTGGCTGATACTCCCCTGAAGGGGCACCGTCTGTGCCGCCAAGGCAGCTCTACCTCTGTCTCTCTGGAAGCAGCAGCGAGGCAAACCCCGAGACCGCTGAGGGGACAGCAGAGCCAGCCGCCTGGTTGGAGAGGGGAGGAGAGGACCCACACCGCCCTCGGAGGGAGGGGGGTTAGAAAGCTACCTCTCACCTAGGAGGAGACAGCTACCTTCTGGTCCGGTGGGCAGAGCACTGACCAGGATGGAATAATCTCTTCAGTGACCTCCACTCACCTGAACAGCTGCTGGGACTTCAAACGTGAGTGTTTGCCCCTGCTGCTTCCCCCTAGTCTGTTTGTAATATTGGGCGTGGCGCACTCTGTTGTCAGCGTTTTCAGGGTCGTTGCTATTTGAGGCGTGACATCAGTTTCCGTGTGTCCATGCCTGGGTGGTCTGTTTCAAACTAAAGTCTGGATCATGACATGTAATTGTCAACCCACCCCCTGGAAAAAAGTCTGCAATATGCGCACGGCAGGCTGAGACTTTTATCTTCCCCCTATTCTGCCCTGCCAGAAGGGAAACTAGGCACAGCGTTGAATCTAATTCCCTTTTTCCAAATTATGGATAGGAAGGGGACTGGGGCTCCTATCCAAACCAGTCCCTTCCATTTCAACTCTGTTTTGCCTGCTGGCAAGGACGCTTTTTAGGGGCTGAAATTTCCATTAATATGGCTCCTTCATTGCCTGCAACAAAATAAATAGACCAGCTTGCGGGGGCGCGGGGGGGCAGTGGTTGCAAAACAGGGGTTGTGGATTTAAGCAGAGGTGATGGGCTGGATGAACTGGGACTGTTCTTAATGTGCTCTGAATACTGTGTTGGCCTCAGTGGTCCCCTTATGCAGTTCTTAAGATATCTAGGTGGTGGATAAGGTGTGTGATAATTGCGCAGAGGCAAAGGGGCCAGTGCACCGAGCCCTAATGGCTGGCACTCTGTCTCCTAGCGCTGATGGCCTGGCTGGGCCCCTCCTTCTGCAAATGGTGCCAACTGTCTGAGGGTGTTGGAGACAAAGGATCAGGTGACCTCCTGGCACGGGAAAGGAGCTGAGAACAGAGAGGAGGAGGTGGAGGGGGTTGTCAGTCTGGAGCTGCCTGGGATAAGGACTAAAGTGCGACTAGGGGTCTGGCTCACTGCCCGCCCCACAGAGTGGGACCCGACCGAGGGGTTCAGGTTTTCACTGTATCTACAAGCTCTGTTTTAGACCTGTTCTGTGATCGATAAAACCTCTGTTTTTTACTGGCTAAGAGTCACAATCTACGTGCAAGTGTGGTGTGCAGGACCCTGTGGCTTCCCGGAACCCCGCCTGAGGTTTGGCTCGCTGTGGGAAGCACACGGGAGGGGCAGAGTTATGCTGGAATAGCTCCAAGGAGAGACCCAGGAGGTTGAAGACGTGTGAGCTTCTTGCCCTGAGACAAGGGTCTGCTCCAAGGGAAGAGGAGGCTCCCCCAAATCCTGACTGGCTTTAGTGGCGGAGCCAGTTCCAGAGCATCGCCCGGGGACTCCGTGGACAGGGGGTCCACTTGAATCCCACCTGATGCAGCCACTACAGAATCACTAGCAGATGCTTGGAGACGAGGGCCCAGAGGTGGGTATGCAAGGTGGCCGCTGGGGGTAGGGGCCATGCTTTCATCCTGGGCTGGGTATGGATAGGGCTGAGGGGCGGAGGGGGGGTGAAAACCGGTGGTGGTCAGTTTCTAAAGTCAACTAACCCAGCTGCTGTTTCTCACTGGGGTCCCTCCCCGCTTGCCCCAGCCCACGCAAGGACTGCACCAGACTCCGTCCCACTTCAGCCCTAGGCAAAGCTCCTTGGTCTGGAGCGGTCTGGCTGCCGTCCCTCTCAAAGGTTTGCAGCTGTCTGGAGGTGCTTGCCTTCCCACTTTCTCTGTCCACACCCTCATTCATTCATACTAGCGGCAATTTGATTACAAAGTGGAGGAACGTCTCCATTCCACTTCTAGCAATGGAAGACATTCCTTTTATTTATTATACCTACCTTTGCTGAGGACCCACATATTAACAGTGATTTACCAAGTTCAATACACAAGAGTCATGTAAAAGTTGATACAAAGGCAAATGCAGAGATTTACCTACAACTGCACTGATTGATCTGTGAATGAGAATATAGTTGACCCCGGGTCTTTTGAATGCAGGTTTATATTTTACTCGGGGGGGGCCGGGTGCTCAGCGGCACAGTCTCGGCGGGGCAGAGCGAGCCGGCTTGGGCAAGTGGCAACCTGTGGACAAAGGACGGTCAACAAGGCAGTGAGCCTAACGACTCGCGCCTGGTTCTAGGGAGTTCAGGCATAGCGGTTGCATTGAGACAGGGGCACGCGAGGACGCAACGTAGTAAGGAGGTGAGTTGGTGCGGGTGGGGGCTGACTAGGAGGGACGCAGCAGTCAGTGGAGGACTAGGGCGTGAAGAGGGTTGGATGGTGGGGCGAGTGGTCGAGGGCGTTCCTCATTTTTACTGCTCTGATCTGGCACCTCTATTTGTGCCAGTGTTTCAGCAGTAGCAGCAGGGTTAGTCTGTATCTGCAAAAAGATAGGTGCAGTACTTGTTCGGGCACTTTAGAGACTAACAATTTATTCTTCAACATTAAGCTTTCATGGGCTATCAGCCCGCCTTGTGTGTCGCATGCAGTAGAATGAATATTTCTTTTGCCTATTGTTGCTGTTTCTCCCCCCCCCCCCCCCCCCCTAACCTTCCTCTTTTGGCCACAGCTGTTTCGCGCGGTGGAGCTGAGGAAGGATGTCTTGTTTCTGCCAGGCGGGTGGCGCTGGGGGGCGGGGGCAGTGTTTTCCACAGGGCGGGCGGTGTAGGGGAAATGAGGGGGCAATATAGAAATAAAGGTCCTAAAACTTCCGGAAGCCTGTTATAGAGGTGAGTTTTGTAAAAATCTATCTTTAAAAAGCAAAGCTTTTGAAAAGATTCATACACATGTGGTCAATATAAAGCATTAAGTGAACCATATTATTATTATTACTTTACTTAAGG
>NC_133769.1:114365739-114370544 GCF_003597395.2 Chelonoidis abingdonii
TACAGAACCTTGGTTGCAACCCATGTTCTATATGGTCCCAGTTCATATCAATAACGTCACACATGGAATCTACCAAATATGGACAAGGGTGATAAGTAATCAGTTAAGTAACACATGAAAGAGCAAGGATGGTGTATGTGTGATGTATGGGTTATGTAAGCATATAAAGTATATAAAGAAGTGTTAATTATGACCACAGGAAGAGTAGTGCAAGATCTACACAGTCAAACGAATATGGAATTGATAATACCAGAAAAAGGTATCACCGCCCCAGGCCTGGGCAACTGATTATCCTATTCTGCTCTGTTTTATTTATACTTTATGCTTGATAAAGGTGGTGCTATGTTGTCCTAAACATTTCCTCAATTTACCTTTTAAAATTGATTAAGTTTAGCATTGCATGTGGATCATGCTTTTTAACAAACAATGAAAGATAGCCACAGAATATGTGACAAATCTTCCACATTAAATTGGTACATATGTAAAGCTGGTCTGATGGTTTTTCAGTGCTGTCCCAGACAAGGACTCTTTAAAATTTCACTTTCCTAATCAAAATGGGAAATATACAAATCAATATCTGTAGCCTATTGACAACATTTGTTGTGTTAAGTCAATAGCGCATAATGAGAGCACTATGTGAAGGTGTCTTCTTGCCCCCATGATCAGAATAGCCTCATCTGACCTTAAATCCATGAATCTATGGATTTGAAATTGTTGGTGCTGAGAACTTCTAATAAGATGCCATAGTGCTAAAATGGGACACCCAAAAAATTGGGGCTCCAAAAATTAGTGCACATTTCAAAAATCTTGGCCTAATTATGGAAGCTACACAACATGCTTATGGAGAGAAGGCCCAGATCTACAAAAGGACTTAGGCACCTTTTTCTGTAAAATGGGGACAGGTAATTTCTGTTAACTCCTGCTTTAGTACCTAAGTCCAAAAGTCAGGCACCACTGAATTCCTTAAAACACCTACTCAGCTGCAGCCTAATTCTGAAGGCACCTAAATCACCTTGGCACTTAAATGTTCACTGCAAAAAGTTTCCATATTTCCTAAGTGCCTCTGGGCTTATGCACTGTTGCCTCAGGCAGGTGCCTGAATGCCTGTTTCATGCCTAAACCTCAGCACAATCCTCAAACCAGGGAAAGATAAGTGTTGCGAGGGTATTGGTGTGGTTTGTCATATAACCTATATCCCAGTGACTAGTTCATTCACCAGGATGTGGGATACCCACATTCAATTCCCCCCTCTGCTTGATGAGGAGCAGGAGAATTAAACAGTGGTGATTACTCAACTAGAGAGTCTTTTTCTCTCTGGCCCAATGCATATTTAATTATTTATGCCAAGTGGAATGGCTTCAAAAGGAGAGACTGAGACTCACCCCAGAACACAGTGTTTAGAACACTCACCTGAGAGGTGGGAGACCCATATTCAAATCTCTTTTCTGCAAAAGAAGGTGGATTGAGCTACATCCCAGATGAATGCCCTATCCCAGGGGTTCTCAAACTGGGGGTCGGGACCCCTCAGGGGGTCACTAGGTTTTTACATGGGGGGTCGTGAGCTATTAGCCTCCACCCCAAACCTTGCTTTGAATCCAGCATTTATAATATAAAATATAATATAATATAATATAAAGTATTTTTAATTTATAAGGGGGGTTGCACTCAGAGGCTTGCTATTTGAAAGGGGTCACCAGTACAAAAGTTTGAGAACCACTGCCCTATCCCCTCAGCTAAAAGTTATAAGGAAGTCATCCTTCTTGTTCTCCTCCCTGTTTCCTACTTCCTCCTGGGGCTGTTTTGTGTGGAGTTAGGTGTGAGCCACCACTTTTCTTGCAAAAAAACTTCTTAGGCACCCAACTGCAGGAGAGGGTTCAAAGTGGTGGATCCCAAGCAGAGATAGGCACCTTCCTCCCTCCAATGCCAAACTCCCTGAGGAGGCAGAGTTTAGGACAACTCCTCTCCTTGGCATCTGCTATTGGTTAGTTTAGGCAGCTTCCTGCGTAGTGTGCTGGCTTTTGTGGATCCCATTCTTAGGCACTTTTCTCTCCCCATGTATTGTTTTGGGAGCCTAGGTACCTAACCCAGGCTTCATGGATACTGGGTGGCTAGATGTCTAAAAGTTAGGTGCTGCATACTGAGCATTGCAACCCCTAAGTCTCTTTGTGAATTTTAGCCACTGAGGATTAGTGATGTGTCCAAAGTCACACATTTAAAACAGGGCAGAATGAGGACTAGAACCCAAAGGCCCTACCTCCCAGCCTCCTTCTCCAATAATCAGCAATCTTTCACCTGCTCCTGAGCATATTGACTATTGGAGTATGGGTGTGGGACTTGGCTAGTCCAAAGTCACTCACTGACATTTTGATGATGCAATAGCCATGAACCAAACTGCAATAACTCACATGTGAGCTCCCCTCCCTAGAAGGAACAAAATTCCTCTTTCCCTTATGTCCCTTTGAAATCCAGCTATAGAACACCAAACGGACCCAAACTAGGGACTAGTGTCTCAATTCAGTTTCTCAGGAGAGGGAAGAAAGACAGAACAGGTAGAGGAGAAAGGCAAAGGGTTGGAGGAGAAAAGGGGCAATTCTGAACTGCCCCATCCTCTTGTCACCCTTGAGCTTAGCTCTTCTATCAGCAGCAATCTGTGATCCAACAACTTTCAGTCCTAATTTTCCACTGAAAAAGCTAAGCTTGAAGCCAAGAAGAAATCAGTTTACTTCAGGGGTGCCGGAGCCTTCCCAAAAGTGGGGGAACAGGGGCCTCCACCTCCTCCATGTCCCCACCCCTACCCCTCCTCTTCACCTTCAAGGTCCCACCTCCAGTCAAGCCGGAAGCCAGAGCAGGGCTGGGGAACCTGGGCCCCTCTACCTGCTTGGGGTGGATGGGCCACAACAGAAGCCCCCAGACCATGTCCAACCCCCTGAGGAGATGAAGGATCCACGGCTCCCCACAGCTGCCTGGGTTCCCTGGCTGGGGTCCAGCTGCTGGCCTGGCTGAGGGGTGGGGCCTCAGGGGGAAGAGGAGGTGCAGGGGCAGGGCCTGTGGTGAAAAGAGGATAGGCCAGGCCCTCTGGACCTCCCTGTTCCAGCGCCTCAGTTAAGTCTCTTTCAGTAGAGATTGTAGAACTGTGAGTTAGTAGGCTACTGGTGCACTCCTATAGGTGGCTGATATACTCTAGAAAAGGTTTGTCAGTATTTCTATACCAGCAAACCTTCGTACTGTAGAAACATCTTATGCTGGCAAAACCATATAAGCTATACTGGAAAAATACATTTGTGCTGATATTACAGTATCTACACTATGGCTTTTGCAGTGTAGAAATGTTGCAAAAAAAAATTCACATACCTAACCAACATTTCTGTGCTGGCAAATGTTTCTAATGTAGACTTGGCCTTAGCTCTTGTCTTTCAACATAACTAACCTGAGGTATGTAGCAATAGTCCACTGGAGTCTGAGCCAAAGTACATGACATTCAGTGGGAACCTTTCTATTGATTTCAGTGCACTGTGGATGAAATCCCTAAGAAATATCCTGTACTAGTGTATCACTATAACCACATCCTGACTAAAATGACATTTTTAACTGCTTCCTAAACAATGTACTTATTTCTATTGACAAGGCTATTGTGTAATGTCCTAAATTCTAGTTTCAGCACATTTCTGGTGGAGTTGTTGCACTTTTTGTCCAGTCATCTTAGGCCTTGGCTACACTTGACGTGCCAGCTCCTGAGGTGTCCACACTGGCAAGGCACTTAGAGCACCTGGACTCTGCAGCTGGAGCGCTCCTGGTAATCCACCACCACTAGAAGCATAGAGCATGGTGCGCTCTGGCTGAAATGCCTGGGAGTCAGTGTAGATGACATGTTGCATTACTGCACTGTGATTGGCCTCCAGAAAAGTCCCATAATCTCTTTAAGTCAAGTGGCTACTCTTGTCATTGTTTTGAACTCAGCTGCAGGCATGAGGATATCCCCTTTCAAAGCTCCATTTCTGACAGCCCACATGCTCCGGGACACAAAGCAAACCATTACTGTGGAATGCTGCTGCTGCCGAATCAGGCGTGTGTGCATGTGTGTGTTGTGGGGGGGTTTGATGTTGGGGTTTCACCCTGCTGTTGTCTTAACTTACAAAACAGCAGGGTTACACATACTCAGCCCCACAAAACACGTGTCTCCCCCCACATACACACAACACACTCCTTGTCGCACTCCATCCCCCCCATTTGAAAGCACACTGAACTCACTTGCACAGTGGGATAGCTACCACAATGCACTGCTCTCTGTGGCACTGCAAGAGTTGCTAATGTGGCCACGCCACTGCGCTTGCAGCTGACAATGTAAACACACGGCAATGCTTTCCCTGCAGTGGTCTCCAAAGGCCAGTTTAACTCCCAGCTCTCTACACAATAACTTTGCGACCCCCCCAACTCCTTTTTGGGTCAGGACAATGACAATACCTGAAATTTCATATTTAAATAGCTGAAATAATGAAATTTATTATTTTTTAAATCCCATGACCATGAAATTGACCAAAATGGACCATGAATTTGGTAGGGCCCTGTGAAAGTAGAATGAATTATATTGTGAAAATAGAAAGGATTAAAGAAATGCAGCCTGTACCTTTAAGCAAAACTGTTGGAATGCTGCAATCCATGTGTCAGGAATACAGACATTAACATAGAACAATTGCACCATTTAAGGGCAATTGGTGAAGTATTAGCCTTAGATCGATAAGAGTTAGTAAGGAAGTAGGATATGCATGCTGTGCCCCAGGTGAATTTTACTGTTTTGCTTTCTTTGT
>NC_133769.1:114372199-114384864 GCF_003597395.2 Chelonoidis abingdonii
GTGCAGCGCTGCAGAGCTGCGCTCCCACGCACTGCTGCCCTGAGTTTACACTGACTACTTTTACAGTGCTAGCATCTTGGCAGCGCTCAGGGGGGTGTTTTTTCAACCCCTAGCGCAAAGTTGCAGCGCTGTAAAGTGCCAGTTGAGCCAGCCCTTCAGTCAGACCACTCTGTCTTTATGTAGCGCAGCGCTCCGCCAATAGCACCAGATAATGTGAGTGGCCAGCAATACCCAAACACGTCTTATTTATATAGATGAAAGGAGCAGGATCAGGGCTTGGCTACACTTTGCGAAAGTTGCAAGTGCTGGCGAGGGTCAACAGCGCTGCAATTAGCAGGCGTCTACACTAAAGCTCCGCCAGCCTGTCAAACTCCCTGTTTGCAGCCGCTGGCTGTACCACCTGGGTCTGCTTCCAGTGTAGCGAGACCACGCTGGTGAATCGCAGCGCTTGGTCATCAGGTGTAGGACACTCACAGCGTTTTTATTGGCTCCAGGGTATTAGGACTTTCCCAGCATTCGTTTTCAGCTCTCTGGTCTCGCTTTGCCTCCACTCGCCCTGGCGCTCGATCCGCCTTGGAGAGGCAGGGGGAGGTTGTCAGAGAGACCCGAGAGGAGCTATGAGTGTTGGAGACTCCAGGAGTCATGTCAGGCAGGAGCTATTTTCAGCCAGGAAGAAGGTAGCCAGTTGCAGCTGCTTGGGACTTGGTTAGTGAGGAACCAGCAGAAGGAGCCTGTTCTGCTAAGAAGCTTTTATCTATAAAGGATGCAAATGTTTGGAGCAGGGGCTATGGCTGCTCAGCATGCCTCCTTAGTATGTGGAATCAGCCCATTGATTTTCCCTGTACTGCTCTTTTGCTTTCCACAACCATTAGAAACCCATGGCTTCCGAGATGAAGCAACCCCCCACCCCAACACCCTTCCAGGTGAGCTTGCGTGTGCAAGATGGCTCTGAGAGTAGCTTTGTGGCAGATTGTGGTGTAGGGTTCAGTGTTATTTCCCTGTAGCTGCTCTTTGCTTTCCACAGTACAGAAAAACCCCATGGGCTTCCACAGTGAAGCAACCCCCACCTCCCACCCCTTCCCAGGTAGGCCACGAGGCAGCACCCCCCTTACAATGTGAGCCGCATGGGGGAAACTCGCCTCTCTATCTGCACTGCGGCTCCTTGCTATGCTCAGGAATGTGTAAATGCATGCTACAAAACTCGTTAAAAAACCTGCAGGCTCTGTATTAAGTTATCTCTCTTTTTTTTTTAAAGGACCTTGAATACTGCTCCATCAGTGCAGACTCTGAAGACTGCAAAGCTTAAAAAAACCAAAGGAAGACTAAGAAGAGAGTGAGTGAAGCAGTTATGAATCTGTATTTCCACAGAATAAAAAAGTTGCAAGACTGGAGGGATAAGGGAAACCATGAAACAAGGATCAGGCTGCCAGATAAGGAGCTGCACGCTACACCCATAAGGGATGTGGTTTACAAGCAGCGCTGGGAGAGCTCTCTCCCAGCGCTGCGGCTCTGACTACACTCACACTTCAAAGCGCTGCCACGGCAGTGCTCCCGCAGCGCTGCCGTGGCAGCGCTTTGAAATTTCTAATGTAGCCATACCCAGATTGTGAGTCCTGATTCTAACTTTGACAGCCCTAAGTATTTTATGTCTTATGCAACTCATACAATATGCACACACATGCTTCAGTTTGCTTAGCTTTTCCTATCCACACTTTCTTGTTGTTGTGAAATGCTCATATCATGCATACCTGATCGGGTCATTTTACCATTTACTTGATATAGAGACTTCCTTATCTTTCCTGAATGAGCTTTTTGCATTATTTCCTGTCTTCTTGCCAGCATTCTATGGTCAGAACATATCACCGTGGTCTCACACAGCAGCTTATGAACATTACTTAAGCAAGATTACATAAAAACAAGTTACAAAAGCAATACCCATGCCAAAGAAAACTAGGACAAAAGCCAGCCAGTCAGCATATCTATCTATCTATCACTCTGGTCTGTCCAAACTTATTCTTTAGACATGACCTATATGACAGTTTCCAATATCTACTCTAGCCTACTTGTGAAGGGAAGACTTGAGGTCTCAGGACAAGTATTTATTAGGGAAAGGGGTGCAAAAGTCAACCAAAGGTTAGGGCTAACCACACTCAACCAGGATTTGATGATATCGTTGGGGGGGAAAAAACCGTGATCCCTTGATTTACTCAAAAAATCTCTGGGAGATACAAGGGGCTCAAACAGCAGTATTAAGAAGCCAGGTAAACAAGGAAGGAAGGTGCTTTTTCCTGGGTTTCTGCTACAGCTAGGTAACTGATACTCCCTTTTCCCTGGGTTGGTCTCAAGGAAAGAGGAGACAAAGGCTATATTCCTGGAAAAAGGGGTAAACAGGAGGTGGCAAAATTTGCAGATGATACAAAACTACTCACGATAGTAAGTCAAAAGCAGACTGTGAAAGCTTAGAAAGTGATCTGGCAAAACACAATAGCAGATGAAATTGACTGATAAATGCAAAATAATGCACATTGGAAAACATAATCCCAACTATAATTATAAAATGATGGAGTCCAAATTAACTGTTACCACTCAAGGAAGATCTTGGAGTCATTGTGGATACTTCTCTGAAAACATCCACTCAATGTGCAGCGACAGTCAAAAAAGCAAACAGAATGTTGGGAATCATTAAGAAAGAGATAAGACAGAAAATATCATATTGCCTCTAAATAAATCCATGGTATGCCCACTTCTTGACTACTCAGGCTCAGAAAAGGACAACAAAAATGATGAGGGGTATGGAACAGCTTTCATATGAGGATGGATTAATAAGATTGGGACTTTTCAGCTTGGAAAAATGATGACTAGGGTGGGGATATGATAGAGGTCTATAAAATCATGATGGGTATGGAGAAAGTAAACAAGGAAGTATTATTTACTCCTCATAACACAAGAACTAGAGGTCATCAAATGAAATTAATAGGTAGCAGGTTTAAAACAAGCAAAAGGAAGTATTTCTTCACATAATGCACAGTCAACCTGTGGCTCCTTGCCAGAGGATGTTGAGAAGGCCAAGACTACAACAGGTTTCAAAAAAGAACTAGATAAATTTATAGAGGATAGGTCCATCAATGGCTATTAGCCAGGATCGGAAGTGATGGTGTCTCTAGCTTCTGTTTGCCAGAAGCTGTGAATGGGCAACAGGGGATGGATCACTTGATGATCACCTGTTCTGTTCATTCCCTCTGGGGCACCTGGGCTAGATGGACCTTTGGTTTGACCCAGTACAGCCATTCTTATGTTCTTATCGTCTAACAGTTCTTACTCTGCCTAGCAACAGTTCCTGCTTTACGCAGCAACAGTTCCTGATTTGTTAATCTGCTTACCTACCAATAACTCCCTCATGCTCTGTATTGATTGGTCAATTGTTAACATATATTCTGTATACTGTTACCAGTACTTCTTTGGCATCATTTGGCTGGGAGTTATTTGCTAGCTAGGTTGCCCCATTGTGACTCTGCCTGACCCAGAGTTCTAGTGTTTATTATTTCATTTCTATAATAAAAGCTATTGTTTAAATACTTACTAAAGATTCTGGAATTGAATATCTTGAACCAGGCAGGTAACAGAAGAAACTTGCAAAGGAAGACTATTGCTTGGGAAGGGAAAGGCTTTGACTTCTAGGGAATACAGAGAAGAAGGCTCTGGAAAGGGGGAGGGAAGAGCATAAAAAAGACAAAATGTAAAAACACCACCATATATATATATATATATATAGTGATACAGCATGGCCAGAAGGCAGCATAAGAGTGTTAGCAGGGGGCCTTATTCCCTGCCAAGGGAGGAAGGTTTGCTTTAGATTAACTAGAACAGCTGTGGCCAATTAGAGCACCTGACTCACCAGGCTTGTATAGAAGAGAGGCGAGAAGCCCTTCACAAGCTGACGGGTATGAGAGGGAAGTAACCCAGGGGAAGAAACCGCTAGTCAAGTGGTTCACCACAACCCCAGGGCCCCTGGGTTGGGACCTGGAGTAGAGGGCGGGCCCAGGTCCCTCCTCTCCACTCCCCTCCTCCAAGGACACTAGGGGAGTGATTAAGAACTGGTTCAGAGGCAAGCAATATCGCCCTGAACCTACCCCAGAGAAGAGAAAGCGCGAGACCCAGAGAACAGTACCGGCAATTTGCCACACGTGGTGTCAGGAGTGGGATCTGCGCGCTGGGGACATAGTCCAGGGGGAGACATAACCCTCCCACCCTTAAGATGGACGACGTGGTCAAGGCCCTTATACATGCCACCGCGGCCCAGCAGGAGGCTACCAGGGTCCAGGCAACGCCCAACAAGAGGCGACTAGATTGCAGCAAGAGACTAATCAGCTGCTGCTGAGTCAGGCTGCTCAGGACCGAGCCCTGCTGAGAGACCTAATAAGCCAGATGAAGACCCTTATGGAACAGAATCACCACGGGGAAGGGACCCGGACCATACGGGCTAGCCATTACTTACAAAAAAATGACCAGGGAGGATGATGTGGAAGCATACCTCCTGGCTTTTGAGAGAACAGCCCTGCGGGAGGCCTGGCCCCGAGAACAATGGTCTGGTATCCTTGCCCCATTCCTATGTGGGGAAGCCCAGAAGGTCTATTACGATATGTCTGCAGAAGCTGCAGCAAACTATTCCCAGCTAAAGGCAGAGATCCTGGCCAGGTTCGGAGTGACAACGGCACTACGAGCCCAGAGGTTCCATGAATGGCGATATATGGAGGACAAGACACCCCGAACGCAGTTGTTTGACTTGATCACCTGACCCGGAAATGGCTGCGCCCTGAAGCCCATAGCTCTGAGGAGATGATGGAGGGTACTAATATTGGACCGGTATATGCGGGGGTTACCACCAGGACTCAGGACTTGGGTGGGTCAGAATGACCCCTCTACCTATGATGAGTTGGTCTCCCTCGTGGAAAGACAACTGGCAGCCCGCGAACTGTTCCAGACTCCAAGCGGGGAGACACGGCAACCCAGGAAGAACAACCCCAACCCAAGGCCCCGGACTGTCGAGAACTCTAGAAAAACTATAACCGGGGAACGACAGTGAGGAATGGCTCGAGGCCAGAAAGGGACCTGGGGGTTTGGGAAGAGTGGTGGGGGGCGGCCAACTAGCCCCAGGCAGGGGGTGATAACCGGAATGAGGGGACGGTGTTATGAATGTGGGGAATGGGGCATATAGCAGCCCAATGTCCCAACAAGGAGGTGCCTATGCAGTGTAATCTGGGGAGTTATGGGGAGCAATGTGGCCTGATCAACCTGGTAGGGGTTACATTGACCTCACATGGATTTACCAGACCAGTAAAAATGAATGGTATAAAAACCATAGCATTAATAGATTCGGGGAGTGCTGTCACGTTGGTCTCGGAAAGTTGGTGGGAACAGACCAACTAACTCGGGCCAAAAGCACAGGGGTAACATGCGTACATGGCACCGTGAATTTTTACCCTACAATTCCAGTACGGATTGAAATCCAGGGGAATACCACCAGAGTTTCTGCAGGAGTAGTCCCCAAGCTCCCTTATCCTGTTTTGATTGGGAGAGACTTCCCTGGGTTTGAGAACTTACTGACCCCGATAGAGGCAGGAGAGGGTAGCAACCCCCAGGTTGAGACAGAGGCAACTAAAGATAGCCTCGCCCCAATGTTTGCTGAATTTGCTCCAGAATTGTTCTCATCCCCTGGAAAACCCGCAGGGCTAGGCGAGAACGAAGGGCGGCTAAAAAAGTTAGGGACCAGGATTCTGGCAGCTAATCAAAAGACTTCCCTTGTGGGTAGGCGAACCCGCCCAGGAGACAAGGAGAAGGTTCGGGTCACGGAGGACTCAGAGGAGGTTCCTGGCCCAAGTGGAGCACCCCAGGGGAAGAGTTGAAATAGGCCCCCTGGAATTAGGTCAGTTCAGCACTGCACGTGAGACCTTTGGGCAGGACCAGGCCGAAGATCCATTATATGCAAACGTGAGGGAGGAGGTAGTGGAAGTAAATGGAGTGCCTGTAGAAGGAAAAGTCAAAGGCCCAAGGCCATATTACGTGCTCAAACGTGATCTGTTGTACAGAATAGAGCAAATACGAGGGGAAGAAGTAGAGCAACTCCTAGTCCCACGGAAACACATAAGGGCCGTACTAGAGTTAGCTCACAGTCATTTATTTGGGGGACATCTAGGGGTAGACAAGACGCTGGATAGAATACTAAGAAGGTTTTATTGGCCAGGAATACGAGCAGAAGTCCAGCGTTATTGTGCCTCCTGCCCTGAATGCCAGCTGCATAGCCCCGACCTCACTTGCGGGCCCCACTAGTACCTTTACCTATTATTGATGTCCCGTTCGAGAGGATAGCTATGACATAGTGGGCCCACTAGAAAAGTCGGCACGGGGCCACCGAAACGTACTAGTCATCCTTGACTATGCCACACGATATCCAGAGGCCATCCCTTTAAGAAACCCCACGTCTAAGGCAATAGCTAAAGAACTACTACAGGTTTTCGCCAGAGTGGGCATCCCTAAGGAGATCCTGACAGACCAGGGAACCCCGTTTACGTCAAAACTAATGAAAGACTTATGTGCCCTGCTCCGTATACAAGCCATTCGGACCTCCGTCTACCATCCACAAACAGACGGACTAGTCGAAAGATTCAATCGAACCCTCAAAAGTATGATCCGGAAGGTGGTAGCACAGGATGGAAAGGACTGGGACACTCTTTTGCCGTATCTAATGTTCGCTATACGGGAAGTTCCCCAGGCGTCCACGGGTTTTTCTCCCTTTGAACTTTATATGGACGCCACCCACGCGGGATATTGGATATCGCCAAGGAGGATTGGGAGGAGGAACAACCCAACCCAGGAAAGAATATTATTGAGCATGTGACACAGATGCGAGAGCGGATAACTCGAGTAACCCCGATAGTACGGGAGCATTTAGAAAAAGCACAAGAGGCACAGCGGACATACTACAACCGTCGGGCGAAAATGCGAAGATTTCAGCCGGGGGAACGGGTGATGGTGTTAGTGCCGACCACAGAAAGCAAACTCCTAGCCAGTTGGCACGGACCATATGAGATAGTGGAAGCCATTGGAGAAGTGAATTATAAGGTTAGACAACCAGACCGCCGGAAGCCAGAGCAAATATACCACATCAACTTACTGAAGCCCTGGCATGACAGAGAGACGTGTCTGTCACTCGAGGAGCTCTACCTCAGGCAGACGGCCCGCAGGAGCAGGTAAAGATATCTCCTGACTTAACCCCAGAACAACGGATGGAAGTCATTGAAATGATCCACCGGAACCAGGACGTATTTTGTACCCAACCAGGTCGAACGGCACTAGTCCAACATCATATTGTCACCAGCCCGGAGTAAGGGTGACGATAAGACCATATCGAATACCGGAAGCTAAAAGGGAAGAAATTAGGATGGAAGTGCGAAAGATGCTGGAACTCGGGGTCATTGAAGAATCCCACAGCCAGTGGTCCAGTCCGATCGTACTAGTCCCCAAGCCTGATGGCACCCTGAGGTTTTGTAACGACTTCCGGAAATTAAATGAAGTATCCCACTTCGATGCCTACCCGATACCACGCATTGACGAGCTGGTTGATCAGTTAGGCAAGGCCAAATACCTAACCACCCTAGATCTGACCAAAGGATATTGGCAAATACCCCTGGCCAAGGATGCCAGGAAAAGACTGCTTTTTCTACACCCGATGGCCTGTTCCAGTACACTGTCCTCCCTTTCGGACTCCATGGGGCCCCTGCCACATTCCAAAGACTGATGGATAAGTTATTACGACCCCATGCCAACTATGCCGCCGCCTATCTAGACGACATAGTTATACATAGCCCTGATTGGGAGACACACTGGACAAAGTGGAAGCAGTGCTGGACGCTTTGCGAAAGGCTGGTCTCACCGCTAATCCTCTGAAATGCGTGATAGGACTAGCTGAGGCCAAATACCTCGGGCATGTCGTAGGGAGAGGGGTGGTGAAGCCCCAATGGAACAAGGTGGAGGCAATACAAGATTGGCCTCGACCAATCCGCAAGAAGCAGGTCAGAGCATTTTTGGGTATAGTTGGATACTATCGGAGATTCATCCCTCATTTTGCCACAAGAGCGGGGCCATTGACGGATCTGATAAAAGCTCGGGGCCCCGAGATAGTGAAGTGGACAGATGCGGCGGAAGCAGCATTTGCAGATTTGCGGACAGCCCTATGCTGCCATCCGGTACTCATGGCCCCAGACTTCGAGAAGGAATTCATCCTGCAGACGGACGCCTCGGAGGTGGGACTCGGTGCCGTCCTTTCCCAGATGGTAGGGGAGGAGGAGCACCCCATCTTGTACCTCAGCCGGAAGCTCCTCCCCAGGGAACAAAAATACGCTGTTGTTGAAAAGGAATGTCTGGCGATAAAATGGGCTATGGAGACTCTCCGCTACTATCTCCTGGGGCGGCGGTTTACCCTTGTGACTGATCACGCCCCGCTCCAGTGGATGCATAGGAACAAGGAAAGAAACGCCAGAGTGACGCGGTGGTTCCTCTCTTTGCAACCTTTCCATTTTCGGGTCCAGCATAGGGCTGGAAGCCAACACGGCAACGCTGATGGCCTCTCACGCCAACACTGCCTCTCGTCCCGAGTAGCCCAACCCTTGGTGTTGAGCAGGGGGGGGGGATATGTGATACAGCATGGCCAGAGGGCAGCATAAGAGTGTTAGCAGGGGGCCTTATTCCCTGCCAAGGGAGGAAGGTTTGCTTTAGATTAGAACAGCTGTGGCCAATTAGAGCACCTGACTCAGTTAGAGCACCTGACTTCACTTAGAGCACCTGACTCCAGTTAGAGCACCTGACTCCAGTCATGGGATATAAACCCCTGCTTCAGTCAGACAGGGGGTGGTAGTTGAAGGAGAAAGGTTGGATTGGAGCAGAGTGCAGATTGCAGAAGAGAAGAGTTTGTCCAGAGAGAAATAGAAGGTTTGGAGGAGTGCTGCGGTGGATTGGGAAGCCCAACAGAAACCCTAGGTAAGGGGCACCAGGCTTGTATAGAAGAGAGGCGAGAAGCCCTTCACAAGCTGACGGGTATGAGAGGGAAGTAACCCAGGGGAAGAAACCGCTAGTCAAGTGGTTCACCACAACCCCAGGGCCCCTGGGTTGGGACCTGGAGTAGAGGTGGGGCCCAGGTCCCTCCCTCTCCACTCCCCTCCTCCAAGGACACTAGGGGAGTGATTAAGAACTGGTTCAGAGGCAAGCAATATCGCCCTGAACCTACCCCAGAGAAGAGAAAGCGCGAGACCCAGAGAACAGTACCAGCAATTTGCCACAATATATATATAACAACTTCACACCAAGCATAGTAGATCACGATGAAAAGGCAACAATTATCAAACACTTAACACTACAGACAAAACTAAACAAGTGCATAAGTTCTTGAGGGGCTGGGCCGTGAAGACATACCAACCAGGCAGGGACCTCTGCCAAAATCCATTATTTAAATTATTGTTACTATTATCTGTATTTTAACAGGCATCCTACTTTTCCATACCACAAAATAGTAGCTACATTTTAAGGAGATCGAAAGGCAGCACACATTCCACTAATGTAATATTTTTTTAACCTGTCATCTCAAGGATATACCTATGTATTATCCCCTAATCTGTAATCTTTTCAATTTGCCAAATCAAACACCAGAGTACTGGTAATACAGCTTGGTGCACTAAGTGAGACATTGTATGTTGTGGGGATTATTTGCCCAGGATCACATGCCCCCTCCCTCTTTTAGTTTACAACCAAACATTCAGTTTCCCTTCCCTATACTAAATAACCGTACAGCTAACAGGGGGAGAAACTTAACTGCTCCCACACGCTGTAAATTACTGCACCAAAAGACACAATCCAATTGAACAAGTGACTCTTCTATATTAACTTCCTACTTCATGTTCATGCACTCAGTGTTTGAGCTTATAGAAAGTGTCGCAGGTGTCAAAGTTAGACTCAGGACTCACAGTTTGTCAGACCACTCTGTTTTATTAGCACAGCGCTCTGCTAATAACACCCAGATAATGTGAGCACCATGCAAGACACAAACTATCTTATTTATACAGATAAAAGGGCGAGCACTTAACAAGATAACAAAGGAAGCAGAATCTGATATGCATGCCTAGTCCAGGTAAACTTATCTTATTTCCTTACTATTACTGATCTTCCGTTAATGTTTTGCCATTAGCACCCTTGTTTATGCCTAATGTTTCTTTTCCTGACACCTGTATTTCAACATTTTTTATTTCTGCTTAAAGGTACATACAACATTTCTTTAATGCATTCTTATTTTTACAATATAATTCATTCTACTTTCACATGGGGGAAGGGGCTGAAGTAGTTGAGGGGGGTTTCAGAGCAAGTGGGGATAGGAAATGAGACTGGGGAGGGCATGGGGGGAGAGCAAGGTAGGAGACATGGAAAAAGGGGCAAGTGGGCAGGGTGAGAGGGAGAAAGTAGGAGGTGATAGGAAGGCTAGAAATCACTGCATGTAAATCAGCACCCCTCATGGGTTGTCTGCTCTGCTCTGTTGGCCTATAGGTGTAAAACAACTTTTCTCAGCTCCTGTGCAGCTTTCCATGATGCCTTGAAGGAAGAAGAAGCCTCTCTGGCATTTCTAGCACATGGAATGTAAGGCTGCCAGGCTTTGAAGATCTCCAGCAATAAGGCACAATGACACAGCAGGATCTCCCCCTGGCACCAATTTTAAAAAGTGGTATTAAAGCTCCCACATTTTTCCAGAGCAACAAGGAGCCATCCTTCCTCCTGGTGTATGTCTTTGCTGAGCTAACACCCAGGCCTTGTATGATCACAAACAAATGGTTTGTGCTGATGTGTCCATTTAGGGATGGTTTATTCTGGTCTGTTCATTTAGGGATGTTTTCAAATGTTTCATTAATTTCCTAGCACATATACATACCTACCTCACAGAGCTGGAAGGGACTCTGAAATGTTCAGTCCAGCCCTCTGCCTTCACTAGCAGGACCAAGTACTGATTTTGCTCTAGATCCCTAAGCAGCCCCCTCAAGGGCTGAACTCACAACCCTGGGTTTAGTAGGCAGGCCAAATGTCAAAACACTGAGCTATACATAGCACGAGAACTTAATATTGCATAAGCAGCAATTTAAAATAAATCCTTTCGACGGTCATTTCACCTGCCATTTGGGATGTGGTGTTTCCCTTAAGGTTCCCACTAAGGGTGATTCACATAAGGCTGTTTGATGAGAATTGATATACATGTCAAAGTTGACAGGCATAAGCTTGGAAGCAGAAGAGACCTAACAAAAGATAAGTAATTAGTAGGCCAGGTCCTAACTACAGAACTTCTAGTGGTAGAACTATCATTCAACTAAATGTGAAAAATCTGCCGCCCTGAGCAGCACAATGTTAAATAGCACAATCTAATCCTAGGTGTAGACAGTGCTATGTTGGAGGAGAGTCCTCTCACAGAAGTGGATTAACCTATGTCAAGTGGGAAAGAAGCCTCCCATAAGCATCGGAGCGGCTTCACTGAAGCACTACAGCAGCGCATTGATGCGCACTTTAAGAGGTGTAGACCTCCTTAGCACAGTAACGGATAAGTCCATCAGTGCAAGTAGGACGACATAACTGGCAAAGTAACTTGATATAAACAGACAGAACTTTAATTCACTGCTGGCTATGTAAAAATGTTGTGATTCTTGTGCTTTTCAAACGGATTGCATTTCCTCACAAACATGACAATGTAGACTGAGCTGATAACACAATATGTAGTCTCTGCTGCCTGGCAAATTGTTGCTCATTCTGAAACTGATCCTTTTAACACATCTTTTGCAAACTCTCAAAACATCATTCTCTTGTTTCTTTCTTTTTTTTTGCACAAAGCAAGCTGCGTTATTTTTTCTTTTACATTAATTTGAGAAATTTGACAATCAGGCATATGGTTTGCTCTGAGGCTCCCTTAAGAGCCGGGAATTGATGTGCTTTCTTAAATCAAATTAAAATCATGCAGCGGGCAGAGTATGCTGAAAGGAACGGGGAACAAATTCTAGGGGGTTGCCTTCTCTGTGCTCCTGTCAGCCGTACAACATAAAATCTCATATTTTTGTGGAAGACCTTCCAGAGGTCTGCCACCTCAGCTGTAAGCCAGCAGCATAAGTCTGTGAGGCCTTCTTTGACCTGGGCTGAAAAGCCCTAGTACTGATCTGCCACTGATGATTATTTTTCCCCTTTTTTTCCTTTGCCATCCCAAATCCAACCTGGTGTACAACTTAGCAAGAAAAAAAAAAAAGAAGGGAGTTAATGGGGGTTAAGCGGGGTAACAGTCACTTGTACTGTAGCGACAAGGGGAAAGGTAGTAGTAGTTTCTTTTTAATTGTAGCCAAAATCTGCTTGATGAGAGAGACAAGTTTTTCAAGCTTGACACAGAGCCTCTCATTCTTCAGGTATGGTTGGTATTTGGCCTTGATATTTACTGTGTCTGCAGCAACTTTCTCCAGCACAGCATCACAGACAGCGTGCTCAGCAGCACCATCTGGTGAGATGGTGGGGCCTCTGTTCTCCTATTTTTCTTGGCTACTTGGGGCTCCCTGTAGACAAATTTGTGTTCTGAATTCCACCAATTTTGGGGTACCTGTTCT
>NC_133769.1:114384964-114392142 GCF_003597395.2 Chelonoidis abingdonii
TTCCCCCCAAACCTCCCAACTCCTGATCAGACACAGGAGGAGCTGATCCAGACTGTGGGGGAAATCACTGAGGTGAGCAAATCTGCCAATAAGCTCAGGACCAATCAAGGTAGAAGAGGAACTCTGTCACAATATATATAGATGCACACACCCATATTACACATAGAGAGGTACACATATACCATCTTCAAATGTGTAATAATTTTACACATATGCTTCTAGCTAAGGTTGGACATTTTTCTGGATAAAAAAAAACCATATTTAGATTAGGATAAACATTTATAACAGATAATAAGCCTTTATACTACAAGTCATAGATCAACCACTAACTGACCAGGGCAAGGAAGAAACTTCCTCTATTGACAAGTTATTTCATAGTGGTGATGAAGTTTCTTGCACCTTCTTCTGTAGCCTCTAGCACTGGTCACTGTCAGAGACAGGATACTGGATTAGATGGACCACTGGTATCATCCAGAAGGTCAATTCCTATCTAGAATCAGGTCTATGCAAATTGGTAATGGGTTTCAGAATTCCTGAGAGGTGGTGAAGAGAGACAAAAGGATTGGCAACTTGGATACCTAGATAGGTGGTTTGGCAGCTAGAGGCAGTAGCTTCTGCAATGGCAATGTTGCTTGTTTCAGGGATAATGGTGTAAAAGAGATAGGGTATAAAACAAACCTTAGTATAAGAAAACTGCTCAACTGATTACTCATACCTAAGGCTGCGAGTCTGTCATGGAGGTGATAAAAGTCACAGATTCCATGACCACTGCAGAGGCAGTCTCAGTCCACCGCGCCCCCCACTCAGCATCAGCAGGAGTTTGGGTGTGGGAGGGAGCTCAGGGCTGGGGGTTGGGGCATGGGAGGGGGTGATGGCTCTTGGTGGTGCTTACCTCGGGGGAGGGGGTTCCCCAGATGCAGCGACATGTCCCTCCCTCATCTCCTAGGCGGAGGTGCAGCCAGGCTGTTCTGTGCACTGCCCCAGCCCGCATGCACTGCCCCTGCAGCTCCCATTGGCCACGGTTCCTGGCCAATGGGAGCTGTGGAGCTGGTGTTTTGGGCTGGAGCAGTGCGTGGAGCACCCTGGTTGTGCCTCCACCTAGGAGATGAGGAACATGTCGCTGCTTCCGGGGAGCCACGCAGAGCCAAGTAGGGAGCCTGCCAGCCCCACCAACACCCACGCCCCTGCAGCAGCAGGGGTCACTCCAACACTGCAGGGATAAGTCAGTCAGGCATGCTCAGTCCAAAACTAGGGGAAGTTCACCAGACCATAATAGTAAACAGACTATAATACTAAAACTTGTTATGTAACAGCTTTGATTGACAGCCAGATTTAGCAGTTGTGATTGGACTATAAGTATGGACCAATTAGAGAGGGTTTAAAGATGATTGGAGGATAGAGGATGCTAATGTCAGGATTGGGAAAGAAGCCAATCCGAAAGGACCTAGTGGCTGGTAAAACTGAATAAAGGACTGGCAGTCAGTAGGCAAAACTCAGTCAAGACAGGGAGCCAGAAGAAGATCAGATCAGATCAGAAGAAAGAAACCTAAAAGAGCAAAGAATACCAAAGAAGACGACCTAAAAAAAGAAGCAATAGCTGCAGCAACAGCAGTACCAGCCACAGAACAGAAGAGCCTTAGACAGAGCGAGGGAGAGAAGCCTATAGGGCAGTGTCTTCCAAACTTGGGGTGCCACTTGTGTAGGGAAAGCCCTTGGCAGGTTGAGTCAGTTTGTTTATTTGCCCCATTCACAGGTTTGGCTGATCGTGGCTCCCACTGGCCGCAGTTCGCTGCTCCAGCCCAATGGGAGCTGCTGGAAGTGGCGGCCAGCACATCCCTTGACCCGCGCCTCTTCCTGCAGCCCCCATTGGCCTGGAACAGCAAACCATGGCCAGTGGGAGCCGTGATCGGCCAGACCTGTGGACAGGGCAAGTAAACAAACCGGTCCGGCCCACCTGGGGCTCTCTCCACACAAGCGGCATCCCAAGTTTGGGAAACACTGCTATAGAGAGTAAGCATCTAGTTATAGCGCAGGATATAGAATAGAAATAGGATTAATGAGTGTGTATGTTTGGGATAATAAAGACGGGTATCAGTGCTGTGTATGTCTATGTCACTATGTATAAAGTATGCAACTTATATTCAGTGTTCAAAACTGGGATTTACATTTAATAGTTGAATTATTGCTGAACCAGTTCTTGTCAGTAATAATAAAAGTATTATTGTTTTGAAAAAGTACTGCCAGTGTGTCAATCCTTTGAGCAGAAGGGTGGAGCTGTGTCCTCCCAGTGGTGAGCAGATCTAGTCTGTTTTGGGGAATTTCCTGAAGGGCATAGGGAGATCCTTGGTAAACCCTGGCAATTCTACTAGGACGAGTCCCCTCCTTTCACCTTGCAGGAACAGATTAATAGGTCAACATCATGGGAACCCAGAAGTAAGCAATAGGAAGGCTACTTTGTGGTCCCTGAGTCTGTTCTTGGGGTAACAGCTTCAATACACAGGAGGTGGAAAGTCAGCTAAATGAAGATATAGAAATGTATAAAGAAACACCAGAAGCTAAGAGTATGGAAAGCAAGAAGAAAGTATAAATATTGATTCAAGTAGTAGTCAGGTTCATATTACAATTAGTGAAAGGGCTATAGCCAGGGCCGGCTCCAGGCACCAGTGGAGGAAGCACGTGCCTGGGGCATCACATGCTAAGGGGCGGCAGTCCCTCCATTCTTGGGGCGGCACAGTTAGGGCAGCTTTTTTTCATTTTTATTTTTGCTTGGGGTGGCAAAAATGGTAGAGCAGGCCCTGGCTACAGCTAATCAGGCTAGAAATCTGTAGGAGGTGAAAGGGAAACAACTGAAATGCTTGTATGCAAATACAAGGAGTCTGGGCAATAAAACAGAGGAACTGGAACTACTGGTGCATGAGGTCAAACCAGATGTTAAAACTCTTACGGGAAAATGGTGGAATAGCACTCATGACTGGAATACAGGTGTTGACCAAACTAAATTAGAACCCATAATGCTTCATGGCACTGGTTGACCAGACTGGACCAGAGTGCTTTGCAATTGAGCTATTGATTAAACTGTATCAACATACTTTGCAGTTAAGCCAAAGAGGACAACTGCAGCCAGTGAAACCACAGCACTGGTGTTGCACTGACAGCCAGTATATGTAAGAAAATGGAATTTTACTAAACCTAAGCTCTCACAAACAGAGCTATCTGAAGTTTGCAAACCTGAACTCTTACAATCAGAACTATTAACCAGGAATGTAAATCGCTTTCCTATGGAATACCAATTTGTGTGGATAAAATGTATTGGGAAATCAGTTCTTATAAGTAAAAGGTTGAAAGGTATTGATTAAAATATGGGAATTATAGCTATGAAAAAGGCAAATGCAATCCTAGGATGTTTCAGGAAAGGGATTTTCAGTAGAGATAAAAAAAATCAATGCCATTGTACGAGGCACTTGTAAGACCTCATCTGGAATGCGATGTACAAATTCTGGTCACTCATGTTCCAGAATGCTGAATTTAAATTGGAACAGGTGCAGAGAAGAGCGACTAGGATGAACAGGAGAATGGAGGGCCTATTTTATGAGAGGAGACTGGAAAAGTTTGGCTTCTTCAGTCTATATCAAAAAGAAAGCTGATAGGGGATATGATTGTTCTCTATCAATACATCATGGGGTCAATACCAGGGCAGGTGAAGACTTAATGGGTATAAACTGGCCATGAACAAATTCATGCTAGAAATTAGTTTTGAGGGAGAGCTGGACAAATTTATGAGCGGGGTTGTATGACGGGTTTGCTTCTCATGGTGAAGGTAGGGTTTGGAAGCCTGAGGGTTCCTTCTTCCTTATGTGTAAAGCTCATTCTTCAGGTCTTCAGCCAGCCCCCCACAAGTGTCAGGAAAGGTTTTGCCCCTTCTGTGTTGTTGGTTTTTTGTTTTTGTCTCTTTCCTCTGAAGCATCAGGGACAGCCAGAGCTGGAGATGGGACTCTGGATGGGGTGGGCCGAAGCTACGAGGTAGTACTGGGAATTCTCTCTGTTACATGCTTAGTGGATGGTCCTTGTTCATACGCTCAGAGTCTAATTGATCACCATATGCAGGGGTCATGAAGGAAGTTTTCCCCAGGTCAGGTGGGTAGTGACTTTCATGGTTTTTCGCATCCCTCTGCAGCATGGAATGTGGGTTACTTGCCAGGATAATCTGGGTATATCTCGTTTGATCAATTCCCTGACATTGCCGGGGCTCCAGAATTGGTGCACCTCAGTCCTACAGCAAATAACAGTTCAGTCTCCTGTAAAGGTTGTAATACTTTCGTACAATTTAAGTTGTTGGGTTTAGTGTTCAAGTACTAGGTGATACTGTTAGGCTGTGATATGCAGGAGTTCAGACTAGATGACCTGGTAGTTCCTTCTAACCCAAAACTCATTGACTGTACAACTCTAGGTAGGGTATAAACACCCTCAGAAATGTAACCAATTTGAAACATCTTGAAATACATGAGCTAGTGTAGCCCATAGGTCTAGCTTGCATTACCTCTGAATATAATGAAGGTAAATGTTAGGTTCTTGGGAGGCTACAGGCCTACTCAGGGTGCTCTGCAAGGACGAGGCCCACACACGCTGTGAGTTATTTGGCTTTAATGAAGGTAAAGTGACACACTTGCAACGGGGACTCCGGGCGTTGCTGTCACGAGGCAGGGAACCCAGCGCACCGAAGCTTGGCCTGGTATGGAGTCCAAAGGTGGGACCGAAGCCATGCAGCTATATATGCAGGGTGCAAAAACAGCTCATACATAGGCAAATAGGGGCTTTCTACAGGTCTGCCCGCCCCTTGGCTTAAGGCCAGGGGCTTTCCACTGACTCTTGGCCTAGGGCCATACAAAGCGGTTCTTACTGGTTCCCGCAGGTTATACTAGTGTGCTGTAACCTACAATAACCTTTATCTTGGCAGCTGTGTCTTACAATAACCTATCGCCGAGAAAGCATAAACACCCTAGCTAGGCCGTAACACAGTCTTCCGCCGTCCCCTATATTAAGGAACCTACCAGCCTGTACTCTTTAAGGCATTAACTTTTAGCATGAGGCTTGAGGCCTATGAACTGTGGCACACAGATAAACCCCAAGTATTGAGGACCTGAAAATAGAGGGTTTAAGGGGAATTTCCAACCACAGGAACTTGAGTACAACCACAAGGATGTCATGGCAACTAATTGATGTACATAACAATAACAGGTACATGACCTACATCCTCAGATACCTAACCACAAGAAGGCCATGGCAACAAATTAATATATACGATAATAAGTTGATATCATTGATATACTAACTTATAGAAGGACACTTCAACATTAGTGAGGAGAGGACATGCAAATAAGGAAAAGGGGGGAAATCCCTACTGAATATGCATCAAACATAGTGGCGTCAGCATAACAGGTTATAAAAGTGGCATCCCAACCTAGGAGCTGTAGGAGAGAGAGATTTAGCCCTTGGGAAGTGCAAGCATGATGGCCACTGGTGATGCGGGGGAAGGTGATGGTAATGAAGACGATGATGGCTAACATTTCAGGCTGTTCTGCAAGGGATGGGGTGAATATATGGAAGTGCAGGTGTACATTCTGTAGTATCTCTATCTACCTTACTGAGTTGGAGTGTTTAGGACCGTGCTAAATGTATTAATAAACTATTTGTAAATATAGAAGAGTTCCTATAGCGGCAGTGTTGCAGCTGTGCACATCAGGATTCCCAACTATATAATAATTTGAATAATACTGGTCCTGATTTTAGGATAAGAACCTGTCAACCCTCTAAGTGATATCTGGGAATTCTTGAGTAATCAATATAATTAATACATAATCTATAGATCTGGCTACACTGCATGGGGTTTCCCTACATTGATAACAGATATGGCTTTCTGTTTTACTGATATTGTATCTTAACAATACACCTGATTGAGCTTGGGCTACCTTGTATCTCATGAAATTAAATTATCATCAGTTTTAAACGCTCAAACAGCAGGAGTGTACTTTGCAAATGCAGGAGGAATGGAGGACAAACACAACTCTGGTCTTTTCCTGGTGTGCAAACAGGCAAGTGGGGTGGGGGGAGAGACAGTTAAGGGTGCCTATCCGAAATAAGGTATTTGATATGACCATTAGTACTCCCAGGTGGCCAGCCTAGGACCTCAGTCTTCTCCCTTTCAAAAGTGTCTTTTGGGAAGTAATGTGCTGAAGAGGACAGGCTGTTCTATCCCATTTCTGCTGGGAGGTCAAACGTGGTTCCTCTTCTTGGGAATGCTGGCATGCACCAATCAGATGGTGACTGGTGGAAAAGATATGAAATGTCCAGTTAACCATCCAATCAGAGAATGAGGCATAACTTTTAAATTCTTGCATCTGGGGCTAGAATATTCCCATCTCCTTGCGCAAAATGTCTTGTCATACCAGTTTGTGTAAGACCAGTTAAGCCATAACTGTTGGTACAACCATCTTGGGGCTCACATTGAACCACTGCTGGTTAGCACTGGTCAGCAAATTACTTTCTCAAATCGCTTTCCCTGGATCTCCATTGCAGTGCTTCCTTTGGCATGATGTGCTTGCTTAAGTTGCAGTTTCTCCATTAGCATTCTGTTAGCTGATGAACATCCAGTTTAAAGTTCACATAGAGTTTGCTGGGATTCCGTCCAAGAGCTTTATACTCAGCTTATCCAGAACACTTTGTATACCTCTGGGAGAATACTTCATCCAGTTCTCTGGGATCCAAAACATCCAGTTCAATTCCAGCTCATCATTCAGGTAACTTTATTAGGTATGTAGCAGCAATTTGTCCATGCTGGCCAGGACCAGATGCAGGGGGGTTAGGTACAGGGTGATACCACAATTCACACATAGCACAGTTTACATACATCTTTCTAAGGCCTGGTCTACACTACGCGTTTAAACCGAATTTATCAGCATTAAACCGATTTAACCCTGCACCCGTCCACACAACGAGGCCCTTTATATCGATATAGAGGGCTCTTTAAACCGATTTCTGTACTCCTCCCCGATGAGATGAGTAGTGCTGAAATCGGTATTGCCACGTCGGATTAGGGTTAGTGTGGCCGCAAATCGACGGTATTGGCCTCCGGGCGGTATCCCACAGTGCACCATTGTGACCACTCTGGAAAGCAATCTGAA
>NC_133769.1:114393154-114400654 GCF_003597395.2 Chelonoidis abingdonii
AGCTCATCATTTCTGTGAGATCTGACATGGAGCGGCTGCGCTCTCTGGTTCTCTGATACACTGGTTCTCTAGTACAGTTACCCTATACTCTAGGCAGGACTGACTCTATTTTTAGATAAAACATCAAGGAGGGAATGACCTGGGGAGTCACTCTCATTTTTGTCTTTGCACCCCCGGCCAACCTCAGCGAAGGCCAGTCAGGAGCACCTATGACAGCAGCAGACAGTACAGAACGACTGATAACTGTCATCTCATCGCCAATTTACAATGGCATGGCAGATGGTACAATAGGGATAGTAACCCGTCTATGCTACCTTGCAAAGGCAAATGAATGCTGCTATGTAGCACTGCAATACCGCCTCTGTCAGCAGCATTCAATACACATATGGTGACAGTGACAAAAGGCAAAATGGGCTCCATGTTTGCCATGCTATGGCGTCTGCCAGGGCAATCCAGGGAAAAAGGGCGCGAAATGATTGCCTGCCATTGCTTTCACGGAGGAAGGATTGAGTGACAACATTTACCCAGAATCACTGCGACAACTGTTTTTGCACCATCATGCATTGTGATCTCAACCCAGAATTCCAATGGGCGGGGGAGACTGCGGGAACTATGGGATAGCTACGGGATAACTACCCACAGTGCAATGCTCCAGAAATCGATGTTAGCCTCGGTACATGGACGCACACCGCCAAATTATTGTGCTTAGTGTGGCTGCGTGCACTTGACTTTATACAATCTGTTTTACAAAACAGGTTTATGTAAAATCGGAATAATCCTGTAGTGTAGACATACCCTTAGCTACTAACATCTATACTTCTTGTATGCAATGACCAATCACTTTGCAGATCACATAAGGACCAATCACTCTGTAGATTGTGCAAGGCAAGTTTATTAGGTCAGGGTGTTCTTGCCCACTTTGTTTACTATAAAATACCCACAACCACAATAGTTAGTTTATTTAGTTTCTGCCTCCCTTATTTACTATGAACATAGTAACAATAGTTAGTTGTTTCAGCAATTACTTGTTCAACGTTACATGTTCAGACTTGTCTTTTCTTAACCTGGGCCTGCTCATGTCAGTTAAGTTAGCCTGACAGAGTTTATACGAAGTACCTCCATATTTTTGATTATCTTTCGCAGAATTATAGAATCACACGGTTAGAAGGGACTGCAAGGGTCATCTAGTCTAACACCCTATAAACTTGTTTTAACTGTCTATTATACAGTCATAAAGTCATGTCAAGAAACGCTGTTCTCCTGTAAGCCAGAACAGCTGTCTGAATCTTCCATTTATGTTCTCCTTATTTTAACAATAATGGTGGGAAGCTTGTATGTATGTTGGAGCTGTATCTGTACATTACTGATCAAACAATCACACTTCTGATTATCCAACTCTGTGATCAACAGTCCTTATAAGAAACATTTTGCTCGGTTTCTCTTTTATTTAGTATCTTTTTGTTAAGGGCAGTTAGCATGAATGATTCCATTTTGTAAGTTCCCCTATTCTGTAAGGCTCAGATCCACGATTAACTAAAAGCCAGCACATCACGTACCAGGGTCCCTAGGGCAGGGTTAAAACAAGATAAAATCATAAACAAGAAAAAGGACAGGAAGACAGTTAGCAACAGCACAATTAAGGGAAATTCTGGGATGCAAGATAAAACAGCTGGACTACGCACTAGCCAACACAAGGATAGTAATTAGCTGTAATAGGCTAAAGATAAGAAAATGGCATGTTTATTGGCTAAGGCTCACGACCCACGAGGGTAACATGCATTGCTAAAAGGTATAAAACCCCTAAGTAACTTGCAGCCTTTGTCGCTCCCTGACTAGCAGGGGGACACCCCGTTCTAACGTTGTTTGAACCTTGCACAATAAAACTTTGTTGTTTGGACACTCTGTAAATCTTTGGTTTTTGTGCCTCAGCCTAGAAACGAATGGTGCATGGCCTACAGGCATAATTTGTAACATCTTCCAGCATGGGTGTATTTCATTAATTTGATAATGTAATCATTTGTGTTTGCAAATATTAGCCTTATGACTTCATTTTATCACTAAACTAAACTAACTAAATAAAAATATGAACCCCTTCTTTTCCTAACAGGATTGCCCAGGAGATAAACCTTGTCATTAAAGTTTATAATATTTTGCCCAAAGCTGCACCACTATTTGTTGGCTCCTTTTTTACATATAACTTCATTTAATTTTATTTAGTCTTCTTCCCTAGTTTCCCCCTACTACTGCATCTGGCAAAATCATAATATCTTAATATTTAGTATCTATATTTTGATGTATTTATTCGCAGTATACTAGAGAAGGGAAAAGGGGAATTATCTTAACCACATCCTTGGTGCAGTTGACAAGCTTCCTTTCTTGCCTGTTTTGGGTTGTACTACAAGCTTGTGAAAAGCTGCAGGAACTCTGAGTTTCCTCAGGCCTGGTCTATGCTAAGATTTTAGGTCGAATTTAGGGCTCTTTAAATTGATTTCTTTACTCCACCTCCAACAAGGTGATTAGCGTTGAAATCAGCCTTGCTGGGTCAAATGTGGGGTAGTGTGGACGCAATTCGACGATATTGGCCCCCGGGAGCTATCCCAGAGTGCTCCATTGTGACCGCTCTGGACAGCGCTCTCAACTCAGATGCACTGGCCAGGTAGACAGGAAAAGGCCTGCAAACTTTTTAATCTCATTTCCTGTTTGGCCACCGTGGCAAGGTGCAGGTTGTTAATGCACCATAGCGCTGCCCACCCCCCTGCTTTGGCCTGGCCACTTCTCGACTCTGCGGCGGACTCCAAAGCCAGGAAAGGGGTCCACAATAGGCTGCATAGCCTTATTAGGGCATAGCCTATATCACAGGAAACTTTGTGGGTAGCTTCACTGAGTTTACCACAGAAACTGTTTTCTTCAGTTTCCACACTGAACTATTGAAATGTTCTTCCTAATGAGGCGGAAAAGAGCTAGGGCTCTAAGCAGCCAATCAATGTGTGCCACACTCACCTTCTAAACTATATACTTAGTCACACTAGTATAGTAATCAGAGAGTCCCAAAAAAGACTCAATGTCACTGCCAGTACAGGTCTGATCAGCCAGGACTTGACCCTCCCACTCTGAATCCAGCCCGAGCGCGTGTTGTGTAGCCAGCTCGAACACACTACATATATGCTCTCCTATCTGGCTGTCATATGCCTGGTTGTAAGTAACTAGCTAAATAGAATTTCTTGTTTATTTCATTTTGTTCATTTCCCTCCATTGCGCTTTTCATTAGGGAGGGAGGTTTGTTTTGTTTTCGTTCTGCAACTTTTGTTTTTATTATTTGCTTCCCCATTTCTGTCCTGTTTGTTTAAATTTACTTATATAGCATTGTAGTCATTTTAATAAGAAATCTCACTATTAATACTTGTTATACTTATCCTATAATAAAATTACTTTGTATTCAGTCTTCTCACATTGGTTCATTCATCTCAGTCCTTCACTGAGAATCCCAAATAATCCTCAGTCCTAATTGAGTGGAACACAGGTGAGTGCAGATCTCATCAGCAGAGGTGACCATGATGGAGTCCCAGGATTGCAAAAGAGCTCCAGCATGGACCGAATGGGAGGTACAGGATCTGCTCGCCATATGGGGAGACGAATTCGTGCTCACTGAATTCCATTCTAGTAAACGAAATGCCAAAACATTAGAAAAAGTCTCAAAGGGCATGAAGGATAGAGACCATAACAGTGACGCACAGCAGTGCCGCATGAAAATTAAGGAGCTAAGGCTACCAAAAAACCAGAGAGGCAAACGGCCACTCCGGATCAGAGCCCCAAACATGCCGCTTCTATCATGAGCTGCATGCCACGCTGGGGGGTGCAGCCACCACTACCCCAACCCTGTGCTTTGACTCCATCAATGGAGAATCATGCAACACAGAAGCAGGTTTTGGGGATGAGGAAGATGATGATGATGAAGAGAGACTGAAAATAGCTCACAGCAAGGAAGCGGAGAAACTGGTTTCCCAAACAGCCAAGATATGTTTTTCACCCTGGACCTGGAGCCAGTAACCCCCAAACCCACCCAAGGCTTACTCCCAGACCCTGAAGGTAGAGAGGGGACCTTTGGTGAGTGCATCTTTGTAAATATTACACATGGTTTAAAAGCAAGCATGTTTAATGATTAATTTGCCCTGGCATTCGCGGACAGTTCAGCTACCGGAAAAGTCTGTTAACATGTATGGGGATGGAATGGAAATCCTCCAGGGATATCTCCATAAAGCTCTCCTGGACATACTCCCAAAGTCTTTGCAAAAGGTTTCTAGGGAGGGCAGCCTTATTCCGTCCTCCATGGTAGGACACTTTACCACGCAAGGCCAGTAACACATAGTCAGGAATCATTGCATAACAAAGCATGGCAGCGTATGGCCCTGGTGTTTGCTGGCATTCAAACAACATCCGTTCTTTATCTCATTGTGTTATCCTCAGGAGAGTGATATCATTCATGGTCACCTGGCTGAAATAGCGTGCTTTTATTAAGGGGACATTCAGAGGTGCCCGTTCCTGCTCGGCTGTGGCTGAACAGAAATGTTCCCCACTGTTAGCCATGTGGTGGGGGGAAGGGTGAAGTGTGAGTGATCTCTCACACCAAACCGGCAGGCCCTCAAGACAAGAGGCAAAATGCAAATTTGTAATGAAAGCACATGTGCTGTGCAATGTGAACAGCAAGGTTTAATGTGAAAGAGTGTACTCATTGTTCTCTAAAATGAGTCTTTTTAACTACCACTCTCCCTTTTCTTTCACTAGCTCCAAATGTTTCTCCTTCACAGAGGCTAGCAAAGATTAGAAGGCGGAAAAAAAAAACGCACTCGGGCTGAAATGTTCTCTGAGCTCCTGCTGTCCTCCCACACTGACAGAGCAGAGCAGAATGCATGGAGGCAGACAATGTCAGAGTGCAGAAAAGCACAATATGAACATGAGGAGAGGTGGTGGGCTGAAGAGAGTAAGTGGCAGGCTGAAGATGATAGGTGATGGCAAGAGTCAACGCTCAGGCTGCTGGAAGATCAAACTCATGCTCCAGCATATGATTGAGCTGCAGGAAAGGCAGCAGGAGCATAGACTGCTGCTACAGCCTCTTTGTAATCAACAGCCCTCCTCCCCAAGTTCCATAACCTCCTAACCCAGATGCCCAAGAATGCGGTGGGAGGGGGTCCTCCGACCACCCAGCCACTCTACCCCAGAGGATTGCCCAAGCAACAGAAAGCTGGCATTCAATAAGTTTTAAAGTGCAGTATGGCCTTGTCCTTCCCTCCTCCCCACCCCTACCCCAGGCTACCTTGGCAGTTATCCCCCTATTTGTGTGATGAATTAATAAAGAATGCATGAATGTGAAGCAACAATGACTTTATTGCCTCTGCAAGTGGTAATGGAAGGAAGGAGGGGAGGGTGGCTAGCTTATAGGGAAAGAGAGTGAACCAAGGGGCGGGGGGCGTTCACCAAGGAGAAAAACAGAACTTTCACACTGTAGCCTGGCCAGTCATGAAACTGGTTTTCAAAGCATCTCTGATGCGCACTGCGCTTTCCTGTACTCTAACCGTCCTGGTGTCTGGCTGTATGTAATCAGCGGCCAGGCGATTTGCCTCAACCTACCACCCCACTATAAACATCTCCCCCTTCCTCTCACAGATATAATGGAGCACACAGCAAGTAGTTATAACAATGGGAATATTGGTTTCGCTGAGATCTATCTGAGTCAGTAAACTGCGCCCGTGCACTTTTAAACATCCAAATGCACATTCTACGACCATTCTGCACTTTCTCAGCCTATAGTTGAACAGCTCTTGACTAGTGTCCAGACTGCCTGTGTATGGCTTCATAAGCAATGGCATTAAGGGGTAGGCTGGGTCTCCAAGAATAACTACAGGCATTTCAACATCTCCAACATTTATTTTCTGGTCTGGGAAGAAAGTCCTTTCCTGCAGCTTTTGAAACAGACCAGAGTTCCTGAAGACGCGAGTATCATGCTCACATTGTATGTACATGCTCATCCTGCACATTTCCCAGAGTCACTACTCTTGATAGCAGCAGCTCAGTGATTGCATTGGCTACTTGCATCACAGCAGCCCCCATAGTAGATTTGCCCACACCAAATTGATGCCCGACTGACCGGTAGCTGTCTGGCATTGCAAGCTTCCAGAGGGCTATCGCCACTCACTTCTCAACTGTGAGGGTTACTCACATCTTGGTATTCTGGCACTTCAGGGCAAGGGAAAGCAAATCACAAAGTTCCATGAAAGTGCCCTTACGCATACAAAAGTTTCGCAGCCACTGGGAATCGTCCCAGACCTGCAACACTATGCGGTCCCACCAGTCTGTGCTTGTTTCCTGGGCCCAGAATCGGCGTTCCAAAGCATGAACCTGCCCGATTAACACCATGATGTGCACATTGCCAGACCCACACTTTGTGAGAAGTCTGTGTTCATGTCTATGTCCTCATCATTCTCGTCACCGCGCTGCCGTCACCTCCTCGCCTGGTTTTGCTTTGGCAGGTTCTGATTCTGCATATACTCCAGGACAATGCGCGTGGTGTTTACAGTGCTCATAATTGCCGCGGTGATCTGAACGGGCTCCATAATCCCAGTGAAATGGCATCTGGCTGAAAAAAGACACGAAACAATTGTCAGCCGTTGCTCTGACAGAGGGAGGGGTGACTGATGACATGGCTTACAGGGAATTAAAGTCCACAAAAGGGGTGGCTTTGCATAAAGGAGAAACACAAATAACTGTCACATCAAATGGCCCCCTCAAGGATTGAACTCAAAACCCTGGGTTTAGCAGGCCGTTGATTTCACAGAGGGAAGGAGGAAGAAAATGAATACAAAACAATCGGGTCTATTTCTTGTTTTGATCCACTCCATCTTTAGGCTAGCAACAGACGGTGCAGTTCGACTGCTAGCCATCATCATCTCCTAGGTGCTCAGCAGAAGATGCTGCATTACGACTGCTAACCATAGTCATCTCTTGGGTGCTCGGCAGAAGATGGGAATGACCTGGCTGAGCCACTCCCATGTCTGCCCAGGTGCCCCAACTGACCTCACCATGGTCGGTTAAAAGAGCACCCAGGAGTATGACAACAATGGCTACCAGTCGTAATGCAATGTCTGATGCCAAAAGGCAATGAATTCTGTGTAGCAATGCAGTCCCATGTCTGCCAGCACCCAGGAGACTTATGGTGACCATCAGCTGTGCAGGCTCCATGGTTGCTGTGATATGGCATCTGCACAGGTAACCCAGGAAAAAAGGCACAAAACGGTTGTCTACCGTTGCTTTCATGGGAGGGGGGACAGCTGACGGCATGTACCCAGAATCACCCACGACACTGTTTTGCCCCATCAGGCACTGGGATCTCAACCCAGAATTCCAGTGAGTGGGGGATACTGGGGGAACTGTGGGATAGCTACCCACAGTGCAACGCTCCAGAAGTTGACACTAGCTTTGGTACTGTGGATGCAGTCCGCCGACTTA
>NC_133769.1:114405654-114447471 GCF_003597395.2 Chelonoidis abingdonii
GGTGCGCATTAGAGAAGCTTTGAAAACCAGTTTCATTACTGGCCAGGGTACAGTGTGACTGCTATGTTTGTTTCTCCTTGAACTCCCCCCCTTGATTGACTCATTCCCTGTAAGCCACCTCCCCCCTTCGATCACAGCTTGCCTCCTGAGGAAATAAAGTTACTCTCGTTTAAAAATCATGTATTCTTTATTACTTAATTATAAAAAGAGGGCGAGAATTGACAAGGTAGCCCAGGTGGGGTTTGGGAGGAGGATAGGAGGGAAGGAAAAGGCCACTAAAAAAATTTCATAATGAGAGCCTTTTGGTTGAGCTGTCCACTGCGGTGGAGTGGGCGGGAACATGGAGCCTACCCCCATGAGTTCTTACTCATCTGGCAGGTAAGGAGGCTAAGGAACATGGTGAGGGTGGAGGGTGGTTATACAGGGGCTGCAGCAGCACTCTGTGATCCTGCTACCATTCCTGAAACTCCACCATACGCTGGAGCATGTCAGTTTGATCTCACCACCGCTGATCTTCCTGCCACCACCTGTGCTCATGTTCGTACCTCGTGTCCTCATGGTCACTGGCATCTTTCCTGTACTTTCCTACCACGTCCTTGCACTCATTCAGATGAGCTCTTCCATTGCGGGTACTTCCATGATTTCCAAAAACATTTCTTCTTGCGTCTTTTTTTTCCACCGGCTTTGTCTGAGATAGCCTTCGGGACGGAGGAGGGAGACTTGAAAAATTTGCAGCTGCATGAGGGAGGGAAAAAAGGGAGAGAAGTATTTTAAAAAGATACATTTTAGAGAACAATGGTCATACTCTTCATGGTAAACAACACTATTCACCTTACATAGCACATTTTCACTACAAGGTCGCATTTTGCATCTTAATATTGAATGCCTGAGGCTTTGGTGTTACAGATCACAGATGCAGGTCCGGGCAGCAGAATTCAGCTTGCACGCAGCCATAGTAAGCCATTGTCTTTCATCTTTTGCAGCCTTCATCTATCCAGCGCCCTCCTTTCCCAAATA
This sequence comes from Chelonoidis abingdonii, assembly GCF_003597395.2. Classification (NCBI taxonomy): domain Eukaryota; kingdom Metazoa; phylum Chordata; order Testudines; family Testudinidae; genus Chelonoidis; species Chelonoidis abingdonii. Next base: position 114,406,672 of record NC_133769.1, read on the forward strand.
GCAAGCAAAGCCCGTTGAGTGCTGCTTGTTTCCTGTTAACATGCAGCAGCAGAAACCACCCCGTGGCTGGTATCATGGAAGATCACTGCTCAACACCCCCTTCCCCAACCACGTGGCTGGTAGCAGGAAAGATCCCTGCTAGCCAAACACAGAAAAGCTCAGCGCCAATTACGCCCCCCCCCCCAACTTCCCCCCACTTGGCTACCTGCAGGGAAGGATTTCTTTTAAGCCACAGACAAACAGCCCAGTAGGAATGGCCATCTCTGCCCCTTAATTAAATTCCTGGATTTCAACCAGGTTACCATGAACGATATCACTCTCCTGAGGATAACACAGTGAGATAAAGAACGGATGTTGCTTGAATGCCAGCAATCACAGGGACCATACGCAGCTAGGCTTTGTCATGCAATGATACCAGAATACTTGCTAGCATGGTGTGGTCAAGTGTCCTACCATGGAGGACAGAATAAAGCAGCACTGCCCAGAAACCTTCTGCAAAGGCTTTTGGAGTACCTCGAGGACTGCTTCATGGAGATGTCCCTGGAGGATTTCCGCTCCATCCCCAGACATGTTAACAGACTTTTCCAGCAACTTTACTGGCCGAGAATGCATCCCAAGTCCTCAGGGCAAATTAATCATTAAAAATGCTTGCTTTTAAACCATGTTTTATATTTACAACTTATACTCACCAGAGGTCCTTTCCAAGGCTTTGTTGTCTGGTTTAGTTGCTTGGGAGGGCAATCCTGTCAGGGTGAGAAAAAGCTCCTGGCTGTTGGGGAGAACGGAGTGCTGTGCGCTCTCTACAAGCTCGTCCTCCTCTTCCTCCTCCTCATCTTCCCCGTCTGCAGAATCCTCAGCCATGGCTGCGATTACCACCCCCACCTCAGAATCCACAGACAGGGGTGGGGTAGTGGTGGCAGACCCCCCTAGAATTGCATGCAGCTCAGTATAGAAAAGGCATGTTTTTGTCCCTGTCCAAGATCTTCCGTTTGCTTCTTTGGTTTTCTGATAGGCTTGTCTGAGCTCCTTAACTTTCACTCAGCACTGTACTGAGTCCCTGTTGTGGCCTCTCTGTATCACGGCCCTGGAAATTTTATCAAATATTTTTTCATTTCGTCTTTTGGAACGGAATTTTGTTAGCACGGAATCCTCTCCCCATACAGTGATCAGATCCAGTACCTCCTGTGCGGTCCATGCTGGAGCTCTTTTTTGTTCCTCAGGGACTGCATTGGTACCTGTGCTGATGAGCCTGCGTGGGTCAACCTTATGCTGGTGAGCTTCCCGTGGCACCAAACATGAAATGAAATTAAAAAGTTCGCAGGAGCTTTATTTATTTTTTTTTTTTACTTCTTTTTTTCTTCCTGTCTGACCTGCCCATAGTCATCGGTTCAGATGACTTCCCAGAGCAGTTCAATGGTTGCACTGTGGAGATCCCGTAGGTCAATTACGTTTCACAATTCTTTTGCGGCACACCTCAAACCTCAATCCAGACACAGCAATACCGATTTCAGGCTATCCTCATCGGTGAAGAGTACAGAATTATCAGTTTCTAGGCTAATTATATACGATAAAGCTGCTCATGTGTGTGGAAGGTTGCAGCGTAAATCGGTGTTAACGTGCTAAACTTCAGTATAAAACGTAATGTAACTAGCCTCTGGCATCGATTCACTTACGGAACAACAAATAGTCATCTGGTTTTTACTTGAACGTGAGAGATAAACGTCAGTCATTAAAAATCTGTGAAAATAAATGGTGTTGGCAGGTACAAAGAAGAGATGTCTTACGAATGGGGAGCATGACAGTGGATACAGAAAAACTGACGATTTCCTTACGTGTTCCTATTTGTGAAACGTGTGCTGGAATGGACTTCATTTTGTATTGCGGTCGAATTCATGCTGTATATTCATATATTGTTTTGTATTGTGTATGTGCCTGTTATTATAAGGTGCTTAAACTTTGACTTTGCTACACTCCAACTCCATTTGTCTTTGTCTTGTAATTTTGCTGTGTCCACCCCCCATGTATCCAATTTGGCTTCGAATTGGTCCTTACCTAGTTACTTACTGGGGATTGCAAGTCTGTTGGAAGAGCTGGTGAGGAAGAGAGAGTTTAGTGGTGTGATCAGGTAGAGAAGAAGGTTTGTCCGCATTAGGGGCGTGGTTGTGCCTGCTTTTCAGCTTCAAGAGCTACTGCAGCAGGAAGGGATGTGTGATAAGCTAGGTTGCTTTGGGATGTGGAATTGATCAACAGTGTAATTACATTCAGTAACTTAATTGGCATGTCCAAGGATACTGTGTTACCTGTTAATTACACTCAGTATGACAACGTAGCTGGGGTTTCTAACTTCATATTGTGGATATCCTTGCTCTCCCTATAATTCTAGTAGTTTAAAATACTCTGAGGCAGTTTTACCATGTCTTCACTTTCCTGAACTATGCCTGTTTTATTCACTTGTACATAATCGTTTATTACATAATCTAATCCATTAAAAACATGGGGAATCATTAGAAGTTCTATTATAGTGCTAAGGAGAATTCTTTAACTGCATTTATTTGCTTTGCACTGTGTTACTGGGTTCTTTCAACCCAAGTTCTTGCTCTGTATGTATCTTTGCAAGGCCGCACAGGAATAATCAAAGGGGACAGACATCATCTGATTAAAAATTGGCACAACAAGACGTCTTCATCTAAAAATACTATTTTATTAGATCTCAGCCACGTTGCCAAGGATTTTAAAGTACTGATCTATAGTTACCTCCAGTCGGGAGTAGTCGAGTGGTAAAGGCAAATTAGGTGGCCAACTCTGCTGTCTCTGGGGATTCTCAGGGTGCCAGAGGTCAATTGACTCTGGACCAGTGAAGTCCGTTTGTATGAAGTTTGGTTATTATGAAGTCTCCAGGTTGGCGGCTCTTTTTTGATGTTTTCCTGTTGGCTGTATAGGGATGCTATCAGTTGGTTCTCGTTCTTTAGAGTATGGCATATCTCTCCACAGTCTGTGTAGTATGTAGATAGCAGTGGATTTTTTACCTTTAGTCCATTTGGTATGATGTCCATCCGTTTGCATTTGGAAAGGAAGATGATATCTGTCTGTATTTGTGCAAGTTTCTTCATGAGGTTGATGGATTCTAGTTTACCCTTTTTATGCTAGTAAGTGTTACAATATTAACATGTAAATAAAATGAATAAATAAGTTAAGCAAGCATTTTTCCAGCTATTAGCTATGCAGCTGTATTTCCATATCAAAAATAGCTAGACTTCCTGTTTTTTAAAGCCGCACACTTCAGCAGTCTGGAAAGAGAAGATCAACACGTTGGCAGCAGGGTCATGCTCAACTCTCGTGGTCTCTCATCCCCTCTCCCCAGCTTGCCTAGTTATACTAAGATTGCTCCAAAGGCCTTATAGCAGCTTGTGGCAATAAGCATGATAATCAATATTTCAATTACTGGCAGTGGCCTAGGCATTTGCTGGGCTAACAAAAAATCTCCCATAACACTGGAACATCCTATGCAGTTGCAAAAATGGAGCATCCCCTAGATATCTCTGTTCTGTACCCAATACAAAATTGATCTGCATAACCACTCAAAGCTTCATGGGAGTCTGACCTATGTGCTAACACAAATTAGCTTAAGTTAAAGAGCCATAGGCTTAGCCAATATAACTCTGGTTTGCACCAATTTAACTAAACCAGTGCAAGTTTCTTTGTAGACAAGGCCTATTTCTTAACAAGACACTGAAACCAAAGCAAGTGAGAGAGGAAGGGAAAAATTAGACTGTTTTGAAACTCTTTAGTGTGCATTTTTTTTAAACGACTTTTTAACTCAAACTTTCAGTAAATACTTCGGACATATCAAATCTGAGACTGGAGAAATGTGGCAGCTTACCTCAGTTGACTTTTAACTAACGTCCTAAAACTGACCTCTTAAGATAAAGAAAATTGAACCAGATGAGAAAATATATTTTCTCATATAGGATTTTATTTTTAATCAATAAGCCAAGGACATTTATAACTACTTTATTACTACTGTAGTTATAAATGTCCTTGGCTTATGTACTACTTGTGACCACACTTAACTCTTAATGCTTAGACCAGGGGTTGGCAACCTTTCAGAAGTGGCGTACCAAGTCTTCATTTATTCACTCTAATTTAAGGTTTCGACTGCCAGTAATACATTTGAATATTTTTAGACGGTCTCTCTCTATAAGTCTATAGACTATTGTATGTAAAGTAAATAAGTTTTTTAAAATGTTTAAGAAGCTTAATTTAAAATTAAATTAAAATGCAGATCTTATCAGTTTCATGCAATGATTCTTAACCTGGGGTGCACACACCGCCTGGGGCAGGGCTGGTGCAAGGATATTTTGCGCCCTAGGCGAAACTTCCACCTTGCCCCCCGCACATCGGTTCATTGGGGGGCAAATCCCAGCAAGCCTTTATAGACCCCAGGGGCCAGCCGTGCCCAGAGGCTGCTCCCAGGACCAGGTTCCCCCCTCCCCATCCCCTGAACTCCCCTGGAGGGTGCACAGCCCTCCTACAAGCCCTCCCTACCCCACCCAGGTGGCCCCCGCCTCGAGTCCACTCACTGGCTTTGTCGGGCTTGAGCCTCTGCAGCAGCTCGGCAGAGAGGAGTCACCTTCCAGAGGCACTGGAGAGCCAGAGCGTCCTGTTCACTGCAGCAGCAAGCCCCAGCCATGGAGGAGCTGGCACTGTGCAAAGGGGCAGCAGCCCTGCACAGGCGGTGGCGCTACTAGTGGGGAGCAGCTGCGCCCCTCCTGCCCAGGCTGCGGCATGGTACCCTCTCCAGGGGCTCCTGCAGGCTGCAGTGGATGTATGCGGGTGCCTGCCCCCATGTGCCCCCCTCACCTAGGGTATGTTTCAACAATCAAAAAAAGAGGGGAGATCCCTGCCCTAGCCCCGCCCCCATCCACTCCTTCCCACCTCGATTGCCCTGGTCAGAACCCCCAATCCCTCCCCCGCTCCTTGCCCCCTGACTGCCCCCTTCTGGGACCCCTGCCCCTAACTGCCCCCCAGAACCCCACCCCCTATCTAAGCCTTCCTGCTCCTTGTCTCCTGACAGTCCCACCCCCAGACAGACCCCCGGGCACTCCGAACCCCCTGACAGGACTCCCAGAACTCCCAACCCATTCAACCTTCCACTTGTTCCATGACTGCCCCTTGGGACTCCCCTTACCAGGCCCATGTTGGTCAGACTCTGGCTGCATGTGGAGGCAAAACTCCACATAGAGCACTGAGGCAGCTAGAGGAGGGGGGCTGCGAGAGGGGCAGCGGCGGCTTACATTCCCGGGAGCTGCAGAACCTGAGTGCGGTGATGGGGAGGCTGGGGGGTGTGCCTGCCTAGGCTGTGGCCTGATGCGCCCCCCCCGGGGGTTTCCTGCAGCAGATGTATGCTGGCAGTGGTTCCCATGTGCCCCCGGCTCCCTCCTCGCCGTGCTTGGGCTCTGCAGCTCCCAGGAGCATGAGCTGCCACCACTGCCCCTCCCGCAGCAGGCTCAGGGCCCTGCGCCCCAGCGGCTCGCTCCCGGGAGCTGCAGAACCTGAGCATGGTGAGGGGGGAGTCAGGGGGTGCACCTGTCACAGGTCTGGGGTCCTAGCTGCTGCCCCCGCTCAACCTCCTGCGGGCCTGGGGTTCCATTCACTAAGCCGGCTGAACGCTGAGCGGGGCCAGCGGCTGGGACCCCGGCTGGCAGCCGCGTGCCAGGCAAAATTGGCTTGCGTGGTGAAGGTGGCACGCCTGCCATAGGTTGCCAACCCCAGGCTTAGACATTAATCAATAAATTAATAGTTTGCCATTACATTGATTACAAAACAGATCTGCTATACCAAATGTTCCTGGTCCATTTTATCAGAGTGCATTTATGAATATCCTTTATCAATTACACCATTTTGTCCATTACAACGTGCTTCTATAGTAACAGGCATCCCTTTCTGTACGATGCATGTTCACAGAAAGGAGACAGAAAATGACCTACTGACCATGGATCTCTTTTCATGGTATCTAGTCTGCATAATTTATAAGTAAAGGCATCTGTTCAGTCATTATTTTATGACTTACAAAAGATATCTATAACCAAGTCATTGTGATGTCTTAGGTCTTGAACCCAGGCCTGGGCTCCAACCAATGGCTGCTGTCAAACCAGGTGGCTGGAAAGGTACTAGCCAAGGCACCCAGGGGAGCTCTGATTGGAGGATTGCCTGGCTCCACCAATTGGTACAATTACACTATTTAAGCCAAGAGGAGCAACAGGAAGTCTGTCTGAACAATAAGTTGGTTTCTTGTTTTGGCTTTGACCCTGCTTGTGACTACCTCCTGCACTCAACCTTTTTCCTGGTTCCTGCCTTACCCCTGCCCTCACTCCTGTTCCCACTGAGCTTCTGCTCCATGCTTGATCCTTGCCTGTCTTCACACCTTGACTCCAATCCTCAGCGCCCAGTCCTGGCTCTGACCCCAGCCTCTGACTTGATGCTTGCCTCTGGCATTTGGTATCTGACCTTGGCCTGACCCTCAGCTTTAATTTCTGGTTCTGACTCTGGCTCGGCCCCTGGCTCTGGTAACTGGCAGTTGACTCTGGTGCCCAACCTTGGCTTTGTTCCAACCTGGATGCCTGCTCCATCCATGACACGTGACTCCTGCTCTGACCCTAGGTCAGACTGCCTATGTCCTGGTCCATAACAGTCATTATGACAAATCATCATCTGTTAGAGTAATTCCTGGTAAGCTAAAACCATCTTTCAATAGATGGTCTTATTAAGTATTAACTGCCTATAGTGAGGCAGCCTGGCTCCCAGCCATCCCAGAGGAGGAAGAGCCCACCCGGAGGCCAGACTGGATGGAGCTAAAGACCTCTGAGCCAGCCATGCAAAGGGTCAGGCACCGACCCAGAACTATAAAGGTGGGCCCTCAGCGCTCAGTTAAGCCCCAGCAGCCGGAGTGAGCCGACATCCCTCAGGGAGCTCGGTACTGGGAGACTCCTGCGACCCAGAATAGCCGCCCAGAGCTGCCGGAGCTCTCCCGCCCCTGCCACCCGGAGGAGCCACCAGAGCTACCCTGGGCCGACTTTCCGGAGGTGTTGCCGGAGCTACAACCCAGCACCAGCCGTGACGAACCCATGCAACTGGACCCTGTGGAGGACTACCCCAGGATCCAGGTAGGCCCCGAGGGGAAGTCTGGAAGTAGCCCGGAGACAGCCGACCTTAGTCCGGCTGCAGCACACCCAGAGCCAATGTCAGCGTGTTGCAGCCAGGATCCCCACTGACACAGCAGCAGGCTGCCTGCTGCTGTTAGGATCCCAGGCTAGGACGCAGAGGAGTGGGCGGGCCTGCATCCCCCCTGCCACCCCACTCACGGATGGCAGTCTCCCCCTCACCTCGACGCTCAGGCCCAGGAGCCTGGGCTTACCTTACTGAACTGCTTACTCAGCCCCTGCCTGAGGGGCTGAGCCCTGAACTATTGTTTGTTGCCCTGCCCTGACCCAGGGCCTGGGCTTAATATGCTGAACTGGATGCTCAGCCCCTGCCTGAAGGTCTGAGCCCAGAATTGTCATTTGCTGTGGCATGTAGTGAGGCGGCCTGGCTCCCCGCCGCCCCAGAGAGGGGCAAACCCCAACAGCAGATGTCTACACTGCCCCATAACAGTTACAAGTGGGTCCTTTCTGGCTACCTGGACACATTTCCCTAAGGGTCAAGGGCAAAGGGGCACACAATCCATTATTTAATAACACACTAAAGTCCAGAGAAACTTCAGCTTATTGATAGAGTCAGCTAAAGTTCAGAACAAAAACAGAGTGGACCACTGAGTATAGGCCTCCTATGATTACAGACATTCATTAGTCCAAAACAAAGCACTTTTTAACATATGCCACCTGCCCACATGGGGAAATTGATGGGGCCAGCAGTGAAAGGGTGACAGTCCCAGTAGCAAGGGAGGGAGGCATTTGCCAAGGGACAAGAGGTAGCTCCTCCCATGGGAGTCTCTGGCACACATTGTTCTGCTGTGGGGGAGGGGTACTGATTGGCCAGTATTCTCCAGCTCCAAGGATTTAGCCTAGTGCAGGGGCCATGTGGATCTGTTCCAGCAGGGAAAGGTTACTCACCAGCTTTCAGCAGGTCGCTCTCCTTTTCAGGATACAAAGGAAGATGGGTGAGGATTCGGGGGCCCTCTCCGAAGGGAGAGGATCTGCCCCAGCCAGGGGGCTTTTATTCCTGTCCCCCTGACTCTGTTTGCTATCAGGGCAGGTGTGCTGTGATAAATGAAGGGGAGGCCTCCCTTTGATGGGCACCCAGCCAGCCATCACATCCCTCTAGATAGCTGTTCTCTACTTGCTTTACCTGTAGAGGGTTAAAAAGTCCCCCAGGTAAAGAAAAAAAGTGGGCACCAGACCAAAGGAGCCAATGGGAAGGCTAGAACTTTTTAAAATTGGGAAAGAAACTTTCCCTTCGTCTGTTCTTTCTGGGCTGAAGAGATGAACAGGAATGCATACAGCACGAGAGGGAACCCAATGACACCATTCCTTCCAACATTCTCCAGACCTTGGGTTATCTCCAGCTGGACCTATTTGCCACAGCAACAAACAAAATGTCTGACATTCTGCTCCAGAGCAGGCCTGAGGAAATACTCATGGGGAAGAAAACTGTATAAAGTTTGAACCACATATGAAAATCAGCTCGTATCTAGAGCTACTTTTAACAACCCAAATGTGTAATGTGGCAAAGTACTTCTCCTCAGCAGGCTCAGTCCTTTTTAGCCTTGGAGAGACAGGCATGGGCAAAGCAAATCCTTCCAGGTAGTACAGGGTCTGGCTAATCCTTTCCTCAGTCAGTCCCTTGTGTTCATTTTCTCCCCTTCTGGGGACAAGACACAGCCATCCTTGCTGGAAGGGTTCAGAGCCTTGCTGCACCTAACTTGCTAGCAACTTCCCTCACTATCCCCCCTACTTCCACACCAGGGAGGGTTTAAAAAGATCTCCAGCAGCTGGAGCCAGCTGAACCTAATTAGTTCCTAGTAACCCCATTTCCAGCTGAACCTTATTTCCCCCTGGTTATCTCTCCTCAGTGGATTGGGGGAGGCCTTTTAACCCCCTGGGACTAATTACTACCCCTCCCTTTGTAGCCATTTGTCCTGGGTTTGCCACAGTAAGTAAATTAGGAATGTTTAGGAAGATGCAATTAAGTTTATTTTAAGGTTTGTGGACTCCTCTGTGCTAACCCCAGATGCTTTTGTTTGTTTGTAATCTTTAAGCTAACCTCCAAGAAAACTATTTTGGGTGCTTAATTTTTGGAATTGCTCTCTTAAAATCTAGAAAAAGCCTAAGCTCCAAATGTCTTTTCTTCCATTTTTAATAAAATTTACCTTTTTTAAGAACAGGATTGGATTGTTGATGTTCTAAGAGGTTTGTGCATGTGTAGACATGCAGACTCAGCCCTGCAGCACCTCCTGCTGGTCTATTCCAGGAATTAGCTCTCCAGCCTCCAGAGCACCCTCTGCAGGCTGGTGATCTGCTGCCTCTTGGCTTCCCCCACCCCCATGCCCCTCCCAGGACCCAGTGTCCCTTTATCTAGGGTGTTGCCCCCTGGCAGTAACTCCTTTCTCTTTAGGTCTCCCCTCCCCAGCAAACCCCCACCCACTATCCCCACCTCACCTCAGTATAAGGCTACTGCTAGTCATTGTCTAGCACCCATGCACTGGGGCAGACTCCAGTATCAGCCTACTCATCACTGTGTTGGTGCCACTAGGTAAAAATCTTTTTGTTTGAGGCCTATGTGAACCAAAGTACCTCCATGTTAGAAGCCTTTGTGTTAGCCTCACTAAACTATTATAACCTTTTGTACTAATGAGCTGACTGTAACCACCTGTGTTACGAGCTGACTGCTAAACAACAAGGCCCTAGTTAGCAGGGCCGGTTAATACTAGACACTGCTAATACTAGATAAGATAGACAAAAAGCAGATGTTATGGCCAAGGACATGTGCCTGAGAAAGTAGCCCACAGAATGAATAGCATAGAAAGAAAGATACAGGAGGGGGGGTATAAATACTAGTGCCCTGTCTGCATGTGGTGTGCAGGATTTGAGTCTTCTCCCTTGCACCTTATTTGAGCTCAAATAAACTTGTGTTTTGCTTCTCCACCCTGGTGTGTTTATTTGAGCAAGGCACACCAGGCCACGAACCACTGTTGTTTGCCTCTGGCACTTTGTGTTGGCTACAACTGGCAAGGGTGGGTTTGGACCTGCTGCCTTTGCCTACCTCTGGTCTGCCCTCTTGTGCTAGACCACAGCCTGGGCCTTTCCAGACTGGAGCTCCCCAGCTCCTCTGCCTTTCCCCAGCCCTGCTCCACTCAGGTACCCTGTCTCTAGCTCCCTACCACCAGGCCCATCTCCCTCTACAGCTAGAGAGGGACTCCTGGCTCATAGCCTCTTTATACAGGCCAGCTGAGTCTGTTTGTGGGAGTGGCCACAGCTGCAGCTGTTTCCCCACTCAGCCTGGATTGTTCTCCCACTCCTCTCCTAGGGCTGGTACTAACCCTGTCAGGGCCAGAGCGGGTCACCACTCCATTACAGCATGTTGTTTAGTTAGCAACAGGAAATTTCCTTTGTTTTTCTTTCTCAGGTCTTCCCGGGGGGGTGGGGGCATGAAAAGGCTTGAGGGTATCCCACAGGGAGGAATTCCCAAGTGTTCCTTCCTGGGTACAAGGGGTTTTTTTGCATTTGGGTGGTGGCAGTGTTTACCAAGCCACGGTCAGAGAAAAGCTGTAACCTTGGGAGTTTAATACAAGCCTGGAGTGGCAAGTATTATTTTTTTTAATCCTTGTGGGCCCCCTACCTTCTGTACTCAAAGTGCCAGAGTGGGGGTTCAGCCTTGACAAGTGCTCTTAGGGATGGATACCATGTGGGTTCCCTGGTGGTCCTCTCTATTTGAGGGGCAGGGGGCCAGTGGTTGCATGGGGAAGCTGCCACAGCTTCCGGGTCCCAGAAAGGTGCAGCCCAGGTTGGACCCACAGCTAATCCCCTCCTGTTCATGAGGGGTGGAGAGAGACCAGGGGCCACATGGTGCAGCTGCAAATGGCCGGGCCAGAGCAGTTTCCTGCTGCAGCACTCTGCCTGCTGGAGGCACCATTACAGTGGCAGGAAAGGCCTGGCTCCATATACCCTACTGCAGTCAGATCTAGGGAACCTTCTTCTATCCCCCTATCCACCAGGTGGGGGGTCTGAGGGTCACACCTTGCATCTATGAGGGTGGGGGCAGTCCTGCCTGAGCTGGGGCTTTTGCCTTGGCCCATGCCCCTCCCACTACTCACTGGGAAGGGAGAGGAGGGGTCATGTGATGCAGCTACTGTGGCTGTGGGGGTGGGCCTTGGGTATCTGGGCATCCCTGATGGAGCCAGGTCTGCTGCTTCAGCCCCTGCCCTTGCACATGGGAGGAGGGACCATGAGTGTACTTCACCTGCCACAGGGGTGCACTGCTCCTTGTGTCCTACTACACCTCCCCCCAGGGGCGGCTCCAGGCACCAGTGCTCCAAGCGCGTGCCTGGGGCGGCAAGCCGTGGGGGGCGCTCTGCCGGTCGCCGCTAGGGTGGCAGGCAGAGTGCCTTCAGGGGGTCCGCTGAAGCCACGGGACCAGCAGATGCTCCATGGCTTGGGGCGGCAAAATGTCTAGAGCCACCCCTGCCTCTCCCACATCCAGCTTCTGGTGGGGGGATGGGAAGGGCTCTGGGGCTTGGACCAAGAGTGTGACTGCCTGCCTTCAGGAGCCTGCTCCAAGAGCCGCTCTGAAGGACCCAGGCAGGATGTACAGTCCTTATCTCCCCTGCACCCCCAGGGTGAGACAGCAGGAGTTGAGGCACCAGTAGTAGAGGTCCTCTTCCACAGTCACAGGAGTGACCCAGCTCTGCATAGGCGCTGACTCCGTGAGTGCTCCAGGGCTGGAGCATGCACAGAAAATAATAGTGGGTGCTCAGCACCCACTGATGAGGAGTGGGACCTGCTGAGATGCTGCTTTTCACTGTGGCAGCTGCCTGAAAGAGCCTGGCTGGGGAGGTGGCTTCTGCTCCCTATAGGTAGAGAGAAACCTATCTGATAGAACTGGAAGGGACCTTGAAAGGTCATTGAGTCCAGTCCCTTGCCTTCACTAGCAGGACCAAGTACTGTCCCTGACAGGTGGTGGTTTGTTTTTGGTTGGTTGGTTGGGTTTTTTTTGCTTTCCCCAGATCCCTCAATGGCCCCTTCAAGGATTGAGCTCACAACCCTGGGTTTAGCACTGAGCTCTCTTTCCCCCTTGGGCTCAGGTGCTGAGGACTGCAGGGGAGAGAGAGCCAGAACTCCCCCTCCTCCCTGGCATAATTCCGAGTTGCTCAGCCATGGAGGGATTGAGAGTGCTGGCCTCAGAGCCGGGTGAGGGCTCGTTCAAGCAACTTTGCTGGGAAATTGTGTGTTTCAGAGCACAGTCCTGTAGGGTAGGATGTGCTTGGTGAGAATCAGTGGCCTGTGACAGGCACAGGTGGAGAGTCACAGGTCAAGGGGAGCAGCTGGGCAGGAGCTTTGACCTCAGCAGGGACAGTTCATTTTGAAGATGGTCATGAGTTGGAAGAATGTGTCCTTCCTGGCTGGGCCCAGAACCCCTCACACAGGAAGTCCATGGGAATGGATTTGGATTCTGAGTTGGCGGATAGCGAGGGTCTGAGACTTACTGAAGTGAATGAAGAAGATGAAGAGCAGGTGAGTGCCCCCAGGTCTGCGCCTCACTCCCAATACCTGACAGGAATCCCCCAGGCATCCTCAGGATGCAGTTGTGGAGTTCACCAGCAGCCCTCATGCACTGAAAAGGGGGATTGCCAACCTTGGCACACTAGGACAAGGGTGGTTGCCTAGGTCCTTTCTCCTTCGGATAGCCCCACCCCAAGGGATATGGGCTGACCTGGCAAAATCTTTGGTATTGGTGCATAGGTTGGGCTGTCTGCCCGATAAGAGTGAGCCCCTCTCAGATGAGGGGGTAGCACAGTCACAGGTTTGGGGTGGGACTGATATCCCGCAAAGGAACACAGAGCAATTAGGGAGGGAGTTCCCACCCCTCCCATTGCCAGGTAGCATCACTCCTAATATAACATGGGCAGGAGACACAACAGCTGATGTCCCTAGAACTTATGTGGGATCCAATTGCTCACTCAGAAATCATCTGTCTAAAGGGGCTAAAAAAAAATTTGCATTTGGAAAGGGGAATTTGTGGATTGATTTACCTTGCTGTTCAGGGAAGAGCAGACAGAGGAAGGGGGCAAAAAGTACAAAAACAAGGAGGACAAATGCCACAGGCGTAAGGTGCATTAAATGGTTGAGAACTGGTCTGCAGCCTTTCACATTTATGTGAATATATCTCTCATATATATTTATGTGAAAAGCATATTTCCTTGTTTATGTATGCAGACAGATGGGTGGGTAGCGTGGGTAAGGTATGGGTGAGAATTTAGGCAGAGGGCAGCAGAGAAGCCTGATTTACTTTGGGGTAAAATAGAGCAGGAACTTTGGCTGGAATGTGTGATTCTTTATTGCCCCACTCTGCTGGCATTCACAGACAGCGGGTTGCCAGTGCCAAAACCTCAGCTTCAAAATGCAGATATAAAAGCCAACGTGTGCTCTGCATTTAACTACAGGAAATGTTTTTGTTCCCAATGCGAGTACAAACACCTCTGTAGAGGGTGCAGGGGCAGCATAGTACACTCTCCTGGGAAAGACACTTCCAACAGGGAAGTAGGAAAGGGGATCTGCAAGGTCCCACTGCTTCAAGAGATGCTACAGGGAAGCTCCTTCTCCAATTAAGATGCGGGTGTTATGGAACTTGTTATTTGACTGTCATAAGAAAACAGATGCTGCTTATTTATGGAGTGGATTTACAGCCAATTTTCAAATCCTTTATGAAGGCAGGAGGTGCCAGTAGTGGGCAGAGAACTTGAAGTCCAAGCTCAAAGGCTTTGAGAATATAGTAAAGGCAAAGTTCACCTTGGAGGTGGCAGCAGGGAGAATGGCAGACCCCTTCCAATGTATTCCAGTGCCAGATTGGCACCACACCCAGGGGAGATATACGCAAAAGAAGGAGAACAGGGAATAGAGTCTTATTAGCAGATGACCATATTGACCCTCAGCTGTGTTCAGTGAGATATTCATCATTTGATGCTGCGGGAGCCATAGTTAGTGAGCGTGGCACTGGGGTACTGTTGACAAACTGGGACATCAAGTCTGCATTCCAGTTGCTTCCACTGCATCCTAGGGACTTTAACCTGCTTGGGTTTCAGTTTGAGGGACATTACTATTTTGACAAAGCCATGCCCATGAGATGCTTAATGGTATGTTCAGCTTTTGAATGAGTCAGCTCCATGCTGGAGTGGGCAATCATACATGAGACTGGCCTGCCTCATGTGGTACACTCTCACAACAACTTATTTGCAGGAAGGTTCCTGGTCAGGTATTCTGTGTCTGTCTGGTACCTGCCTACTCTGGAGTGCAAAAATCCTACCACTTTATCAGAATAACAAGGGGAATGAATAAAATATTTTAGAAGTGTGGGAAAGATTCCTGGAAGAGTTTAATGGTGTTTCCATATGGTGTTCAGACTGGTGACTGAAAACTGAGAGCAGGTACAGTCTGATGCCTCAGGAGGCATATGTTTTGGGGTTTACTTTAAAGGAGAGTGGTGTGCACAGAGGTAGCCAACTATCTTGATTTCAGGACAACAGATTCCAGGAACTCACCCCACAGGCCATCAAGCATTTGCGGGCTCAAGAGCAACCGTGGGACTAGAAGAGAACTGTGTTGCTCTGCAGGCCTAGAAGGCTAGCCTTTTCAGAGTTCACGGAATTAGGAGGTGCAACATGTGGTGTCTTTCACCCACTGTGGTTTGTCTCCGTCCACTATTTCTGGCCAGCTAGCTGGTCTTTCCTACTGGAGTAGGCTGGTGGGTTTCTCAGACCCATGTGGCTGTTTTATAGTATAGAAACTCTTAGAAGGGTGGGCCAGAAGAGGTGGATGCCAGAGGGATTACAGGTTAACCATTACACTGAAAACCTGTGACAGGATTAGTAGAGGCTCTACCATAGGTCTTCCACTATGGGAAGGAAGTCACATTATTTAAGGCAGCATCAGTTGTTATCTTCTTTGTGCTTTTCAAGTGAGTGACCTGGTGCCTATGGCAGCTGCAGACAGGTCCCACTATGTCTTAAATGTAACAGACGTAAAACTATCTGCAGGAGTGGTGTGCCAGCACTTAAGGTACTTGAAAACATACCAGAAGGGAAAGGGGGCTTATGTAGTGTTGAACGAATGTGCAGATGGGCACTTGTGCCCTGTAAATGCTATAAGGAATAAAAATTCAGGGCCTGCAGTTAGGACCATTTTTCATACATGGTGATGGCAGCTGCCTGACAAGGTGCCAATTCAATGCACTATTGAGAAAAACCACTTCTGAAATCTTGACCCCCCCCCCCCCCAAAATTTGGTACTTTTTCAGGATCAGGGAGGAGACATCAGCAGCTGCAGAAGTTTTGGCCCACAGCAGGTGCAGGGAATAAGACACTGGAAACCCACGTGTTACAGGACTTACATCTGCACCAAGGAATAGATGGCAGGGAACAGCAAAACGTATCTAACCTAATGTGTTTGTTTGGTTTCAGGAGCGTAAGAAATATCTGTGGATTTGCTTTGGGCCCACAAGAGGGTAGCCAGGATGGCAGATGAATCTCAGCTAGGCATCAGGGCCAAAGCAGTTGGCATGCAGTAGTTCGGCAGAAGAGGAGTATCAGCTCAGACCACTTCTGCACTCACTGATAAGCAAAGTGCACCTGCCTCATGTCCTTGTTATTCCCCTTGGGGAGATGATCTCAAGGGCTGTACACAAGGTAATTTAAGGGACAGGATCCAGAGGGAGGTTAGCTTAATTAGGTAATCCTTGCTGGAGATGAAGCTACTATGGTCAGAAAGGCCGTCTGGTGGGGAGCAGTAGACTCAACCCACGTTGACAAGGCTAGAAAGAAAGTAAATAGAGACATCACTAGGATATTCCTGGAAATAGGGGGTTCAATGATATAGCATAAGCACATCTGTTACAGTCAGCCAGAAGTTTTCAGGGTTGATGGCATACATTTGTCACATAGAGCTGCTGACATATGGCTACAGGCTGTGAGGGAATGGATTGATGTGATGGGATGTACAAATCCTACACTGAACAACAAGGGTTTAAGGGTTCATTCTGGGCTCAGCCAGCCCCACCCCACCACACCTGCAGCAAATGCTCCGTCCTCTGGAGGAATTAAAAGGCAGTGAATTAGCTCAGTTCCCCACCAGGCGAAGTCCTTGGACTGAACTGACCCCAGGCCAGGGTGGAAGGAGAAGGGGAGATGAGAGGAAGAAGCCCAGGGTGAACAGCCTTAAGTAACCTTGGTTGCCAGATTACTGGTAGCTCAACGGGCCCTGGGTCAGAGCCCAGTGGAGTGGGATGGCCCGGACTCCCTTCCCCACACCCCCTTTCAGCAATTCAGGGTTGTGGCCATAACCACTAGGCCACACTTTGCAACTAGACCCCGAGTGGGGACCATTACAATTGGACAAGAATAGTGATACAAGGTAGCGCAGTTGAGTGGGGGGGGGGAAGTGACCAAGCTAGTTGCTAGTGCCCCCTGTGGCCAGTTTCCAGTCTGATTAAGAGAATAAAATGAACGGTTCCCCGAGGTAAAAGACCTGGAATTTTGGCGATGGACCTTGAGCTAATGTGATAGGGTGAGACTTTGTCACCCTCATAGGCCAAGATCCCCACCCTGCTGCATCCTCTGTCCCCCTTTAGGGATGGGATGGTGCTAGAACTCAGAGATAGCTGAGTATGGATGGGTAGGCACTGGGTTATATGATAAGGAGCCCTGTAACCCTGGTGCCAGTAACTGTGTTGGGATATATAAATATGCTTAATCCATATATCCATGTAAGATGTTATTGGACTAGTGTGGATGAAGTGTGCTTGACGTGAGTTGTGTGTTGACAACTGAAGCAAGAATTTGAAGTTTTAAGAGATCAAGAGCTGTTTGTGAAAAATAGTTTTGTTATGAGAAAGATGGAGAAATACCAGATAAGGAAATAACATTGTGGGCATTGCCATGGCAATGTACCTGTTGCAATGTATCTGCTGCAGTTGTAAATAAGAACTGGGAAAAGACGAACATCTTAGGCCTGGGAGTGTTTCTAAACATCTTGGGTTTTGGCAATTTGCCCAGAACGTCTCTTTGAAATTGCCCAGACAACTGATGATGTGGTGGAGTGGATTATAAAATATGTTCGATACACATGCAGTTTGGAGTCATTTGTGGATCCAGAGCCCTGTTTAGATTAAGACGTAATGCTGTTCCCCGCATCTTGTAATTGCACTGAACGTTGACTAGCCATCACGACTTCAGTTCTGATCTTCAGACTCTGGTGTAGTATGTTTGGGTTATGAATGGAGTGAGTGGTTTATTTTGTAAGCAATAAAGAGTATTTGTGGATTATTACATGTAGCCAGATGTGCCCAACCTCCTTTGTTCTTTTCAGTGCAGTCTGCACAGTTTCCTGTTATGTTGTTAAAAAGCCACAAGCAGAGGACGCGCTCTGTGATGCTAGATACTTGCTTAAAGCTGCATTGATCTATATGATCAATTGTATTCATGCTTATGAATACGTAATCAATTAATGTAAGGAATGAGTGAGAGAGTGTGAGTGACAGCCAATAGCAAAACACAGAGGCAAATCTCACCTTTTATGGAACCATGGTATTATCTTGGTGAAGGTATAAATCTTGAGATGGGTGGCCAAATCAGTGGTATTAACAAGGAAATGTAACAGCATGCTAAACTCGGGACCAGACCAGAAGCAGTAGAACCCTCCCACGGATCCAAAGGGACTTCAGGGACTATCGTCACCTCGCAGCCGATCTCTGGGCAGCTGTCACCTGGCCAGCCTCAGCCACCTGTGAAACTGAAACCAACATCCACGCCTGCAGCCTGCCAGCACGCGTGTGTGTGTGTGAGAGAGAGACAGAGTATAAGTGCGAAAGTAAGGGAAGCAATCAATCCACTCTCAGTGCTGCTCCAGTTTGACTTTCATCTGTAGTTATTTCTTGGCTGGTTCCAAGAATGGGTAACAATACCAACACTTTGTCCAGTATCTGTGTCATAAACAGATAAGAAAAGTTAATAGCACAGAAGTACTTTATATCTCTTTGACTGTAAAGGGTTAACAAGTTCAGCCTGGCTGTCACCTGACCAGAGGACCAATCAGGAGACAGGATACTTTCAAATCTCGAGGGAGGGAAGTTTCTGTGTGTGCTGTTAGAATTTGGTTGTTGTTCTTCTTGGGTTCTGAGGCAGTGCTTGCATGAACCGGTATCTTCCATCTCCCTGATACAAGGCTCTTATAGATTCCAAATATGAGACTCGATAGATAAGTGAGTTAGGCTTATGTTGGTTTTCTTTCTTTGAATTGCATTTGGCTGGAAGAGTTCAAATTGGTATTTGCTGACCGGATTTTATTTGCCTGATCTGTAGGCTGGGAGGATATTCCGTGCCTATAGCTAAAAAACCCCTGTCCTTATTCCATTTTAAATTTACAAGATATTTTTTCTCTCTTTAATTAACGTTCTTGTAAGACCTGATGTTTTTTTATTCATGTGGACCCCGAGGACTGGGTGTCTGATCACCAGGGAATTGGGTGGGGGAGAAGGAGGAAGGGGAGAGAGCTAAGTTTCTCTCTGTGCAGGATTACTATCTCTCTCAGTAAGAGTGGGAGGGGGAAAGACAAGTAGGCGAGGAAGTGAATTGTCCTCTCTGTTTGTCGATTCAAGGAGTTCATCCACAGTTCTTCCAGCGGTAACCCAGGAGAGGCAACGGTTGGGGAAAGGGTTTTTACTTTCTTGTGTTAAGATCCAGAGGGTCTGGGTCTTGGGGTTCCCCAGGCAAGGTTTTGGGGGGACCAGAGTGTACCAGGCACTGGAATTCCTGGTTGGTGGCAGCGCTACAGGTCCCAAGCTGGTAATAAAGCTTAGGGGAATTCATGCTGGTACCCCATCTCTTGGACGCTAAGGTTCAGAGTGGGGAATTGTACCATGACAATCTGCTTGCTCCCCTGTCTCATAGTGAGACTCCTGCTGCAGTACTAACACTAGATTATACATTTAGGAGCCCTGTAAACCTTGCACTGGAGCCAATTAAGTGCCTGGTATAGGAGAGTCTGGGTGATGGGCAGGTAGTGCCCTTCCTTGTGTTAGAAGTTTAATAAAAGTTGCAGCCTGCCACTTAATTCTATGCATGTGTTTGTCCTCAATTTGCCACTGTGTCCATATCAGTAAAGCTCAGCCAGCACTTCTGGCTAACACAGAAAAGATTCTTGGATGTGAGGCCAACAAATCATGAAAGTTTTTTATGTAGAAAAGAATTAATATTAATATTTATTTACTACACCATCTTCATCCAGATGTAGTCAGAATGATATTTCACAACCCTAATTTAGGCCTTCTAGCACAGGGGTGGGCAAACTTTTTGGTCTGAGGGCCACATCTGGGAGGGGAAATTGCATGCAGGGTCATGAATGTACAGCTAGGGCAGAGGGTTGGGGTGCGAGAGGGAGTGCAGGATTGGGAGGGGGTGTGGTGTGCAGGAAGGGGCTCAGGGCAAGGAGATGAGGCACAGAAGGGGATGTAGGAGGGGTGTGGGGTGTACAAGGGGGCTCAGGGCAGGGGGTTGGGGTGCAGAAGGGGGTTCAGAGTGTGGTAGGGGGCTCAGGGCAGGGAGTTAGGGTGCAGGAGAGGTACAGGGGGCTCAGGGCAGGGGGTTGGGGTGCGGGCTCCAGCCTAGTGCTGCTTACCTTGAGCGGCTCCAGAGTTGCAGCAGCACACAGCAGGGCTAAGACAGGCTTCCTGCCTGCCCTGGCCCTACGCCGCGCCACGTTCCTGCAGGGCAGAGGGATGTGCACGCTGCCCTCCTCTGCGGGTACCTCCACTCGAAGCTCCCATTGGCCGCAGTTCCCCATTCCTGAACAGTGGGAGCTGTGAAGGACGTGCCTGGAGGCGAGGGCAGCACGCAGAACCTTCTGCCCCCTGCCACCGCAGGGTCGTGGTGCCAGCTGCTTCCACCAGCAGCATGGGTCCCACAGCACCACGGGGTTGGCAATCTCATGGGCCAGATCTAAAGCCCTGACAGGCCAGATCCAGCCTGCGGGCCATAGTTTGCCCACCCCTGTTCTAGCAGCTCTTCAATATCAGCTTCCTTCAGGAGTAGCCTATGTTTATCTTTAACACCCAAAAACCAGCCAAGGGTCAATCAGTGATTATGCCACAAAAATAACTGAAAAGCCAAACTTTGAAATTGGTAAGAAAGTTGTAGCATTCTTTCATAGTAACAATCATAACTGTAACACAATACTAGCAATTTAAATAAATTATTGAAGGATTTTTTTTTTTGCCCAAGCTATGCTCCTGCAGACATAGCCCAGAGCTTTTGAACATTTGAGTATTTTGCTGGTCCCCTCGGAGTAGAGAGAGAGAAGAGTGGTTTGAAAGGGCATCTAGACCCTGCCTCACCTCTGGTTGCTGTGCCTTCAGTGTAGCACAAAATGAATAAATTAAAGAAATGGTTGAGGCATTTCACCTGGGATATGTCTGTACAGGCTAACAAACCCAGAGGTCTGCTACTAGATGTTGTGAGTGAAGAAACAGAATTAAAAGAATCAACATTGGCCAAAATGCAAAACAGTTAGCTGAGGATCAGTAAAGGCTTCCATAATGCCCACAAAATTTGGTAACAGTTGGACTCCTGGTGCACTGAGACTACAGCCTATCAGGCTGACTAATATTATCTCAGTGTTTCCTTGTACTCCCGCATCTGTCTATATCCACCTGTTGTCTCTTGCTTTATATTTAAATTGTAAACTCCTTGGGGCAGGGCCTATCTTTTTCTTCTGTGTTTGTACAGCACCTTGCACAATGGAACCCTGGTCCATGACTGAGGCTCCTAGGGACTATGATAATATAAGTAATAAATGTAATCCTATCTAATGCTCTTAACTCTACATCTAAATAGAAAAATAGTCTTATGTCAAAATTGCTCAAGATGCCAGCTCAAAATGCAGAAAAAAGTGTGACCAGGAGGTCTTCGCCATTTATGTAGTCAATTAGAATAAAATGAAAAAGTTGAGGGAACTTCAGAAGCAGTCATCCTGAATTTAGGACCTATGAGTGTTCAGCACACAATCTGAACCTTCCTAAGCTAGAACAAAACAGTCACAAAGCATATGATAGAAGTTTTAAAAAAAATTCAGCAATAACTATCAACCTCATGGATGGTTAATTGAAAATGGAGGGTTGATGGGCCAGGAACTCTGAAAGAGATGGTCTCTGCACTGGCATCTAACTACCATAAACATGTTGAAATTTGGAGTTAACGTATTTTACACAGGGACTTTTCAGAGTGGCACAAAACTTATAAAAGTAATTGAAAAAAGGGGTCAAAGAGACTTGGCAAGTCAGGTTGATGTGATTACTATTCCAGCTCAAATGGAAACAATGAAGAATTGTAACTACACAAGCATAAAACTGATACAGAGAAGCTATGGAACCTTTACCTTAATTAGCTAACATGAGTGATATCAGATCTGGGGAGAATGAAATGTGACTGATGGAATGGAATCCTGCATTCCTTTCTTCTTTCTTGCATTTAAAATTGGAAATCTAAATTTTTGTCCCAAATCTATGTTTGCAAATATGTTGTATAGAAGTTTGTTCCATCAAGATGGTGGAAACTTGTGGCAACAAAGTCAGAACAGAATAGTTGAATTTAGAATTCTGTCAATATTTAGAAGAATTTTCGAGCCAGCTCAAAATCAATGGACTAAGATGTTTATCGTGTTCCGATCAGATGTTGCCTGATTTTTAGAGGTTAACATTATATAGGCTCACTAATTGATCTGCCCAGAAGATAATAAGGTTCTTATCCCAGAATCAGGCTACACAGAATAAAATATAGTGAGTTCAATATCTTGTAAGGACCCTTGGGGTGCATGGCAAGAACTCTTACAATGAGGACAAAACATAGCTTTAGTTTTTAGAGACTTTTATTAAAGTAAGTGAAAAAGCCACAGAACCAAAAGGGAATAGTACAGTTTGGCGGGTACCAGTGGTATCATCCCTTACAGAAGCTACTTAGATTAGCATACTCATACACTTCCTTGCAGACCTGGTGGTACAAAATAAATGACCAGCCTCATCCCTGGCATGCCAAATGAGTAGAGCCCTGCGCGGATACAAAATTTGTATCCACATCCAATCCATGAGCAGCAAAAAGAGTCTGCGGACATCTGCGGATTTGCAGGGCTCTACAAATGAGTCAGATGGTCCAAGTTCCTCAGTCCTTGAGATTGATGGTGAATAATAGAGCTGAAGGGTCAAATGCTGAGTAGCTAAGTTAACAATAGACAGCTAAGAGACTCAAAAGCTAAAGAAGAAGAAAAAGCTCCCTACACATGGTGGTTTTCCCTCTTATAGGGCCTGAGCACTATCCTGAGTATTCATACTAATGCTCAACCTTCCATGCCCAAATCTAGCTTCCTCGCCCACATAATACTGGGCACTTATTCTATAGGCAATCACATCTATGCATAATAATGCCAATTAGCTTACTCTCAAACCTGCCACTTCTTGCCCTTAGTGGTTTAAGCTTGTTACTCTCATTATCCTGCAATGTTCCTTGTGGTCACTAGTAAGTTCCTGTTCTTAGGTAAACATGTTTAGTTCCCCAAAATCTAAATGGATGACCCTTAGGCCATTTATCTATGCCAAAGGTCACAAGCCTACTTAACTATACTTATGCTAACTTGCTTAAGCTAATCATACAGGATACAGGCCTGTAGGTTCCTTGTGTTACAGCCTAACATCATAAAGTAATGAAAAACAAAACACAAACAAAATAAACCAGACAAGCAAACCAATAAATAAAGGCAGAATATAATAAAGCAAACCAGCAGGCTAGCCCTGTGGGCTATATGGGTTAGTGAAAACTTGTAAACCAATAGGTACTCAAAAATCAAATAAATGGGGAGAAATATATTGGTGCCTGGGTGTAAATACAAAAGAATGATACATCTAACTAGCTTAGTTGACTGATAGACCCAATGACACTGGCTTGAAGCACACCAGTGAGGGAAAGTAAGGAACTCATGGTGCTGCAACTTTTCTGTTGATAGAAGATTTTGGTTTCCTAACCTGTCAATCTTGCTCTTTTTATTAGTACAACACTCACCACCAGGGCCAGCACAACCCGTTAGGTGACCTAGGCGGTTGCCTACGGCACTAACATTTGGGGGGCGGCAACCGCATCTTTGGCCGCCCCGGTCGTCAGCAGTATTTCGGGAGCAGGACCTTCCACCGCCTCTGTCAGGGGTGGCATTTCGGGGGTGGGACCTTCTGCCACCTAGGGCGGCAAAAAAGCTGGCGGACTCCTGTTCAGCGCTACACAAGATGGTATAATCTTGTACAGTGGTGAATGTTGTACTAGTAAAAAGCAATTAGTAAGTACAGCTCAGATAGCCAAACTCTTGGTAGCTATGAAGTCATAGATATCATTCTACTCAAGATGGTATAATCTTATGTGGAATAAGAACAGGAGTACTTGTGGCACCTTAGAGACTAACAAATTTATTTGATGAAGTGGGCTGTAGTCCACGAAAGCTTATGCAAGTACTCCTGTTCTTTTTACGGATACAGACTAACACGGCTTCTACTCTGCAACTTGTGTGGAATGATATGTATGACTTCATAGCTACCAAGAGTTTGCCTACCTGAGCTGTCCTTACTAATTGCTTTTTTGGAGTTTGGCAGTATGTGACGTTGAGGGGTTCTCAAACTGGGGGTCGTGAGCCCTCAGGGGGTCATGAGATTATTATGTGGGGGTCACGAGCTGTCAGCCTCCACTTCCAAACCCCACTTCTCCTCCAGCATTTACAATAATTTTAAATATTAAAAAAAGTGTTTTTAATTTATAAAGGGGATTGCACTCGGAGGCTTTCTGTATGAAAGGGGTCATCAGTACAAAAGTTTGAGAACCACTGATATGGTGGTACCTTCTTACTGAATCATTTGTTTATACAAAGGAGAAACAGTGAACAGAATTCATAACTGTTTGCTAATGCATGCATGGCTGGATTGTTAGGGTTGCATACTCCTCCAGATACCAGTGATATCCTGGGGCCTTCTCCTTCAGAAAACCCGAGAAGGAACAACGCCTGGTGGCTTATTTAAACAGAGTATATCTCTCTTTTAAAATATTTTAAAATAAAGTCCTAGTTGACTGAATCACAGGATTATTCACAATAGGCTTGCAAAGGCTGAATTCTCTTGTGTTTGGCTCTAAAGCAAAGATGGTTTATCTTTAAAAGAAAATACATCTCTGTCAATCTAGTCTCATGTAGCTCAGTGACATCCTGACTCTTTAAGTACCAGACTGGGCTCTGGGGTCTTTGAAGTAAGGCTACTTACTTTAAACACAAGTCCAAGCCATTTGGTTTATGAGTTTTTAGGTGTAGATTCTCCTCCTACCACAAAGACTCTTCCATATTAAACCATTAACCATTATGGATCTCGTTGTCTTGGAGCCTGATCCCAACCTCCCATTGAAGTTTTGCTGAAGAAAAGACTACAGGATCAGAACCTCCATATTTAAAAGTGAACTACAAAGATTTATTGGCGTTTAAAAACTTATTTCAGTAATAAATAACTGACCTAAAGTAGACAGAGCTGAGTCTGCATGAGCAGTGGCACACTGAAATTTGGCACTATTGGTAGCTATGCCAACGATAACACAAATCCTGAATGCAAGCCCAGTGTATACTCCAACTATTAATCATGTGGTCATCTAACATTTGGTGCTTTCACTGAAGAATGACACTTACACACAGGGTTCAAAACAAAAGAAGACTTTTACTCTCAGTCTGGCAGACATAAAGGAAAAGACAGGAGTCAGGTAGAATGTAGGGTAGGTCAGTGAAAAGAGTTACATTTAAAAGCACTAAATAGCAGTAGGACATTATACTACTATGAGTTCTAATACAATTTTTAATGATCACAATAACCCTTCATGTTGCAGAGCAGATCCAACTTCCATGGACCCTCTCACTCCTCCAAGAAATAAAAAAAACACCCCTTGGTCATGAGAGTTCTTCCCAAATCTGCATTCTTTAGATATTTAGGACTTATCTGCGATACACAGATGTTTTTCCATTGTGGTCGCTGCTGGGACATTGGTAAGCCAAGTGACATTTCTGGCCAAGGCCTAGATATCAGCTGAGATAAACTCACAGCTGGAAGCCAAGCCAATTCACTTGTGTATAGAAGATCTAAGTTATTGAATAAGAATGTGTTTGGTGTTTAAACTGCATGAAAATCAATTGGATGCTGCATGTATTGTTCTCATTCAACTATACTTATACTGTAACAGCAAACATTTGCATTGTATAAAACCCTGTACTAAATAACACATCAAACGAGAAAAAACTCTATATAATTCAGCTGATAGTCTCTTGCAAGAAGATGTTAAATCCCGGTCAATTAAGCTATTGTGCAAGATGAAGGATCAAAGACTTTGTTAAGTGCATTCCTCCCCTCTCCCCCGCCTCCCCCACACTCCAGGAAGAAGAGACGCCTGTGGGAACTGTTGCTGTCAGCTTGGTTTCTGTGAGAAGAAACTATAAATAAAGACACACAGAAAAATTCTTCATCTCTGAACTGTTTGGATTCTAACTGGGCAGAATAACTGAGTGAGAAGACAGAGATCACTAGAGTTACTCTGAGTAGCCCTAAAAGACTTTTTGGAAACTGGCAAATTACTACATCTGCTACCTTTTGAAATTATGGACTGTGACTCACCTGTACATATATTTTTAACCACTTTAACCAATATTAATCAATAACTCTCATTCCTTTTTTTAGCTAATAAACCTTTAGTTAGTTTACTATAGAATTGGCTATCAGCAATGTCTTTGGTGTGAGATCTGAGATACAAATTGACTTGGGCGCATGACTGGTCTCTTGGGCCTGGAAGCAACCAGAATATTTTGTGATTATTTATGTGACCATTTATCTCATTGTCTAGCTTGCCCAGGTGGCAAGATAGACTGGAGCATCTAAGGGGACTGTCTTTGACACAATATTAAGACTGTTACAGTGATCCAGGAGTTCACATTTCTTATTGTCTTGGTGAAATCTAATTATAGAATATACCTCCAGTTTGGGATGTCTGCCCTGCTTTTGACAGTTTGTCCTAAGGTAAGCACTCAAGGTGTTGAGCAACTCCAGACAGCATTGTTAGCCAAACGGGCTTGTTTCCCCCTGGAGCTACTCAATTACCCCAAGGAGGCACGGAAGACAAGGAGACGGGTACCAAACTTTTATTCTCGGTCAGCTGAACGGGTGCTTTTTCCTCGGCTAGTGCCAAAGGAAGAAGACACACCTTACTGGCTCAGAACAGCCTTTATATATTAGGTTACAAACATCTTTACGTGCAGAAATTCTGCTAGCCCATGCATTTCTTGAATTCCTTTTACAGATAAGTTGGATCTGTTTAACATCTTTCTCCTAGGTATTTTGCCTACGTGCATTTAAGAAGGGTTACATACTTGCAAAGATTAACTGGGATGATACTGGGATGATAAGCAGAGGATTGCCATAAGCAAAGCAAATAAGTTAACCTTTTGCTCATAACGAGTCCCCTTAAAAAGTCAATAATTTTTAAGAGCTCTTAGGGCCACCCCAGTCTTCGTTTTTAGCTGGTTGTATCCTGCCGCCATCATTGTCCAGTGCTATAAGTGTCCTCGAGTCTTGGCCATAACATAGGAACATTCTCAAAGCCCCAAAAGCTACAAATCTAAGTAGTTGTGTGATACAAGCCCATCTTCAATAGAAGAAATAAATAAATGAAATGAAATCATAAATCAAAACCTAAGCTATTTCGGTGTTGAAAATCAATCCATATATAAAACATAGGTAGAAACACTAACCAAAAAATAATAGAAGTCCTAGGCAGCATGACTACAGCTATACTTGAGCTGTAGCCATCCACGTTCATTAACTAAGTCAACTAAACAGGGATGCAACACCCCAAGCTAGGGTACGTCACCGTTGTAATATAAAAACTACAGCAAAAGAGAAACCACTTTGGAGGCCCAGCCTATCTGGATGGTAAACCTACATGGTAGGACTAATCGCAGTAATCCTCGTGCTCGTCATACCCACGATACCAAAGTGGTGGACCGCTAAGGAGCTCCTTGCCCCTAGGGACGTGGGCTACACTTTCCCTCATCCCTTCTATGGTTAAGCTACGGGTTTTGTTTTGACTGGCTCAACCCGGTTTCTCATTATGACTATCATAATTTTGAGTAAACAGCAATCTCGGACTCATTTAAATTTTTGCACAACACTACCTTCTTCATGCCAACAAATAATCGAGGACCATGGGTGCTGATAAAATTGCATTCCTCATTGTGAGTTTGATTGATCAGCCAAAAGGTCGAGGGCTGGTGGCTGTCTGGTTTAGTGACTATTCCAAAACAGCTGTAGCCTAAACCCGATTTAGTTAGTAATAGGCTCTCTGACCCAGATACTGAATTCACTTAGGGGTTCCAAGTAAGCCGATCCGTAAATGTTCTATTGATTCGTTTTCCCAAGGAGGTCACTCCTGAGCTCCCCATCTTTTGGAGTCTTGCCGGGCGGGCTCAAGGTGGGCACGTCCCACCCCTGAACTGTCGTTTATCTCTAATTCACGAATCTCATACTAAGCTCCATTGATTCCCAATTTTTATTATCGCTCAGTATTTCAGGTAAGAGAAAGAACAGGTCCAGACCCTCGGCCTGAATATTATTGGTTATTCCAATGTACGTTATTCTATTTTTGCGTATACTTCCACTGAAACACCTTAGAGGCACCGTAGAGATAAGGCATATTTTGCCGCATCTAGAATCCAGTCAGTGATGCGCTTTTGTAGGTGACACAAGGATCCATTAGCAAAATGTGCGCCGAGCCATTTCCCAGGTTCCTCCAGAATCCTACTGTCTTCGTCAAAATACACAAAGAATTAACAGCTCGGAAAGGCCCCCCATTAACAGTATGGTTCACGCGTGCAGAGTCACATAGTGATTTCCATGCCCCGGCTCCTGCCTTCCAAATAATTACAGCCTAATCTGGCTTATGGCTGCTAGACCAAAAAATATGGAAAATAAGTCCAGGTTCATTATGGTGCTGCCATGCCCATGATGCTACCGGTACACAGTGATCTTGCTAGTGGTATTGTCCTGCTGGGACTTAGAAAGAGGACAAAGAACCCATCTCATCCCAACCGCCTATGCAACCTTTGCCCGTATGTGTGGTAGAAATCTCACACCCATTTCTGCTATTATTAGTTAAGTCTTCTACATGCGGTGCGTAGGAGTTCCATCCTCATGTAGGTGATTTCCCTGGCAACAATCATAAGTTTCGATGATTACAATATTGTGACTAACATATCCATTAGCAAACTCATAGATTCCTAGGGATAGAGTCCAACACATCCAATCTGCTTTCCCCTACGTTCACTCCTCCGCCTTGTCTGATTAAGGCAAAAAGATGCCTAACGGGACTCAGAAGTAATAGCACGTCACCGAGGAGTACTGATCTTGACTCTAGCCAGCACAATTCCGTTCCACGCGTTGCATCCTATTACTTAGAGTATACAGTAACCTACTGTCCCAACCATTTGGGGTTGCACCGGTTCTGTGGCTACACCAGGGCCCTCCATCATTTAAATCTCCTGGACCTCCACTACCCAACACTCTATCTGAAGTAATTAAAAAGGAAGCACTCGCAGTACGACTCCGCAGTATGAGTTCCCCTAATTGGCTGACCAACCTCATTTCCCCAACCATCGCAGTCCAAGTAAGGGGGATAATAAGACAGATAAAAATAGTTTACTGAGATAACGGGTCATCATTTAGTCTGTTCTTTTAACAGTCCATACTTATGATTAGACAAACGAACTACGATCCTTGATCCCAGGTGGAGTCTGCGCCTCAGTTGCCCCCAGCTGGGCTTTTTCTGGGCCGACGGGGCGGACAGAGGTGATATAGTGTGTCCGTGCATCTACTGTTGACTCGACACCTTTAGAGGGGTCCAAGAGAACACTGTTTTCCCGTGGTGATGTAGTGATACACTCCTATCTGTCGCTATGACTTGTACCAAGGATTTCTTTCGATGCGACGCTCGCGAGCTGATGAGATCGAGTTGACACAAGTGTGTGGGCCGTACCCCATGTCACCAAAAACCGTTTGGTGAGGGGGTCACATTCCACTTCTTAACAAGAAATTAAGAGTCACAATCTAACTTAGCATCCGAGAATCGGGTGACAGGCTCTGGATCCATAGGGTAGATCAGAGCCCTGGAAAGTGTGCCTACGCTACTCAGAGTATCAGAGATGGTTGAGGCTGTAAACACCAGACAGATTGCAGCCTCAGATACGCTTCCATAAAGTAGTCCATCCCATTTCCCAGTTTACATCCTCCGGAATCCCGGGATAAGTACTCGGGAGGAAACCCAAAGACCAGTTTGAAGGATGAGGTTTAAACCCGTACACAGGGCCCTTCGAATGAGGGTAAGGGCGAGTGGTAGAGCAGTCGAGCCATCTCAACTAGATTCCGTACATATTTTAGTAAGAGTTGATCCTTGAGAGTTCTATTCATTCTTTTTACCTGACCTGAGATTGTGCCTCCAGGGTGTGTGTAATTTCCATTGTAATACCGAGAACCACTTGTGAGGTAAAGTTGCTTCCTGGTCAGCTCAATTACCTCGGGAGATGGAAACGGGAAAATATCTCATGTATCAATAGCTTGGTGACAGCTCGGGCCTGACATGGTCGGGTGGGGTAGCATTCTACCCATCCAGTGAGCTGATCAAACGAATACGAGTAGGTATTTATAGCCGCCTGCAAGGGGCATCTCAGCAAAATCACTTGCCATTTCTGAAAAAGAAAAGTGGCCCAGGGCCGTCCTCCATTTGGTGCAGGAGGGCCGGCACCCCTTTGGTTGTTCGTTGAACAAACAGGACAATTACTAACATACTTTTGGGCTTCATGGTGCATGCCCAGCCCTTAGAGGATCGAGCAGACCAATCAACCATTTGCTCCGCGACCCTATATTCCCTCTGCTATGAGAAGCCGAAGAATTTCCTGAAGCACTGTCGAGGGACAAAGATCTCCCCCCCAGGGTAATTTCACGCATCCTGAGGAAATCTGCCTGCTCCTGCAGCCTGCGCGTGGCAACTCTTCAGCGTATCCTGGGGAGGAGGGTTCTTAGCTGTATCTTGAAAACCACCAGAAGCATGAGGCTCGGTCTGGGCGGCCTCCATTTGCAGCCTGATCAGCCCAGTTGATTATACCCACGCTGCTCGGCTCTAGGGCTCTTCCATGGCGCGCACTCGTATCGACGGCAAACCCGGAGGGGAAGCATCAGGCCTCAAGAAGCGCTTTGTGAGGCTCCATCATGTGCAATCTTTTGGCCTGAAGCTGTAATAAACCGCTCTTTCCCTCCCAGGGATCCCGTGAGCGTGTACCACATGTAAGATAAAGACTAGCAGTATATTAGGTTAAGAGTTTTCCCGTCCCCAACCGGAAGACCTCTATAAGGCTAACAGCTCCACTGCTTGAGGCAGACAGATTAGGGCTGAGTTTAAACTGTGTACTCCCCTAACCCTTATCACTAACACGCCCCAGTAAACCGCTGGCCATTATCAATACAGACCCGTCAACACCGTATCCTTGATATCGGGATTGGGCCAGGGCAAGTCCGAAAGGTCAGGCGGGGTTTAGTTCCTGTGCAACACTTCAACATAGTCATGAGCGGGGCTGGCCTCATGGATAGCCTGGGGACTCAGCAGTAGAGAGGGGGTTAGAGCTAACTGTCCTAAAGGTTAAGTTAGGGGCCGCAGAGCCCCACCTCGTATCTAGTATGTCGACGGGATTTAGATGCTTTTCCCTGTGCCTGTTCCCAGTATTTGAGGCACCTAGCCCGTCCACAACCTTAGTATCTCACCCAGGGGTCATTTTTCAGAGCCTCCTGGACAAGGAGGGTTTGCTGCAAACGGCCCGTAAACAGCCAGGCCACCCCTTGGCAACAGGTCCAACACTTTTGAGTAATATCAAGTGGTCGCTGCAGGTTGGTCCTGACCGGCTCTGCATAGGACCAGCTGCCACCCCTCCCTGCTCATGAACGTATAAGTGAATGGTTTCCGAGGATCTGGGAGGGCTAGAGCGGGAGGCCCGAACCAAGGATTCTTTAAGCTCTCGAAATGCTTTTTCCATTTCCGCTGTTCGCATGTCCAGTGAAGCAGACACTCCTAAAGTTAGGGATCAGAATAATGGTTTTAGCCTTCCCCCTGTAGTCAGGGATCCAGAGCCGACAAATAGCCATTCAGTACCAGGAAGGCCTTAACTCTCCGGGGTTCCGGGTTGAGGGCTATCAAGTATAACTTGGATTCTTTCTTTGCCCCAAACTACGACTCCCTTGGCACAATGAATCCCAAGAAAGTAAGCCTGCTGCTTAACCAATTGAGCTTTTTCCTTTAAACCTTATACCCCTGTGCCCCAAGGTAATTAGGATTCTTACATCTGTTCTTTCAGGCTGCTTTGTTCGTGCTTAAAACAGTCAGCGCAAGTACTGGACCTATGATTTGCATGAGGGATGGCTAGCCAAGGAACGGGCAAGGTCCACTTTTTAGGCTGCTGCCAAAAATCCTTGGACTGCACAGGTAAAAGTCCCTGTGGGACAGACAGTCCAGAGATACTGGGCCTGTAGTGAGTATCTGGTCTTTTTCCCATTCAAAGGCCAAGAGCCTTTGAGATTCCTGACAAGGGGTATGGAAACGAAGGCATCTTTTAAATCTATTCCAGAGAACCAGCTGTGGTTTTAGGGACCTGTCCCAAGATAGTGAGGGTTTGGGACTACTGGATAGGGGGCTTCTATTAACTTGGTTAATTTGTCTCAGGTCCTGGACCAATCATACTGTCCCATCTAGGCTTAGGCACCCCCAATTATCGGAGTATACATGGGGACATGCCTTCCGTGAGCCACCGCACACTCCAGAAACTTTGAATGAGATGCTTCAACCGTATAAAAAAAATTATGGCCAATCCGAGTGGTAACTTAAGGGGGTATTGTCGAATCCGGACCGGGCTGCTCCTTCCTTAAGAGAACATAATGTACTGGTGAACGCATTCCTGCTCGAGCTATCCGCCCTCCTCTTCTGCCAACATACTTTGAGTGAACCGCCGTGCATGGTGAGCTTGTTACTCCCCTGGCACTCCGAGAAGATTTCTAGCACTAAAAAGGGCCATCTGGTAATTAGAGGTTTGTGCTTGAGAAGCCTGAAAATCTCCATGGTCCCATTGCGAACGAGATTCCGCCTGTAATTTAGTAAGGATGTCTCGTCCAAGTAAGCGGCTGTGGGGCAGGAGGCCTGCAAACACTGATAGGGAAATTCTGATGATCCCTATTTTCACTAGAAGAGGCAGGGTTTTTTCCCAAAACTTAGTTTGTCCCTCAATTTCCTGGACTTGGCACGTCCGGAGCTCTACCTCTCGGGAGCCTTAATTAAGGGGAGCAAACTAAGGGTAGCCAGTATCAATAAGGGCTCAATGGGGCGCCTCCACTTTAATTTTTACCGCCGTGGGATCCAGGCTGGCGCTTGTGCCGCCAGAGGGGCTGCTGGTCCCCCACCGGCCTCCCTATGGGGAAGATTCTCCCCCGGAAGTCCTGTACTGTTGTAGAGGATGGGACGGGGGGGTTCTATCTTTATGCTCCTTTCCTGTGGCCTGTCGCTGGGGGCATTCATTTTCCCGTGTCCTCCTCCTACAAAATAGCACTCTGATTCCGACACAACGGGGGCCTTTTCCCTCCCCGATGGCCCTGACCGTCCCTAGGTCTTGTCCCTCCTTTCCTCATATCCTTCCTTGAGGGCCATGGCTAAAAAACGCGGGCCCCTTTCTTCGCTCCTCATCATGCCCTAGATCATAAACCTTCATGGCAATTGCGTAACAGTTCCTTCTATATGTTTGCCCAACACCCCCTCCAACTTTTGCAACTTTTTTCCTAATGTCTCAGTAGGAGCTGTTCAATATAAAGAGGGGATTAATACGTTCCCATTGGCATCTCAGACAAGGTCGTATATCTTTTACACGTATTACAGAGCCGTTCAAATAAAAAGCAGCTGGGTTCATAATCTTTCCTGTCTTAATTATATAACTTGGCCCAATCGGGGTTTTTCTGATACACACGTTTCATTCCCTGTACTATGGCCGTGGTGTATTCGCTATGCTGAGGCTGGCCATTTTATTCTGTGGCCAGTTGAGGGGTCTCAGGCAACTGTGCATACCTCGTCCGAGTTTCCAAAGCAAAGTAACCGACTCTTGGCTTTTGAGAGAACTAAGCGTACTTTTCTTTCCGCAGTTAGTGAGGTTAAGATAGCACCCTCATGTTCGCCAGGTAGGGTTAGAGCCGTAATTAAGGTCTCAAAATACGCTGTTAGCGGGGCGGGAATCTTCGAAACGGGGATTTTTGTTGCTCCAATTATATAAGACACTTTGGTAAAGGGAAACATATATCATATGAGCTCACGACATTGGGGCCAAAACCCTCCTCGAAGGGGCACTTGGTAACCGGCCAATCCTTTTTGGCCGCGATGGGCTAAATAATAATTTTTACGTCCCCGGCTATAGGTAGACGCCACACT
Organism: Chelonoidis abingdonii; assembly: GCF_003597395.2. NCBI lineage: Eukaryota > Metazoa > Chordata > Testudines > Testudinidae > Chelonoidis > Chelonoidis abingdonii. Next base: position 114,440,480 of record NC_133769.1, read on the forward strand.
CCACCAGTCCTGGATGTCAGGGCGCCAGCCTTGTTTTGCCTCCTAGTGCAACTCAGCACCGGGAGCCTGAGAGGTCCCGAGTGGACTCCGTTCGGAGAGCTTTGGGTCACTCGACTCATCCCATACCTGGTCGCTTAACCATCCCTATCTTTAACAGTTGAAACACTATCCTTAGGAGCGCGGAGGGGGCTTTCAGTCTGGGCTGGGGGAACGGGAAAGGGCCAGGATAGCAAAGGGGGAGGAGGCATCAGGATAGGGGCGAAGGAATTATAGCTGGCGGGAAGGTTTCTTTTACAGGTAGGACAGGGTTTCTTACAAGGGCACGGGCCAGTAAGGTTTTTAATAGTCCGGGTCTACATTTTGCAACCATGGGGAGGGATGGACACGAGATCCTGCCAGATATCGTAATAATAGGGATATTGGTCCCAATGCCCGTCCGGGTCACATGTTATGTACCTAGCCTGTACAATTTCTGGCCTGAGTGCCCCCCCTACAGGCCATTCCACCCCAAATGTCGATCCATTCAAAGTACAAGAAGTTTACAGAATATCTCTTTACAATAGCGCAATTCCATAATCAGCCTGGCGCTAAACGCCTTCCAAATTATTTAGCATACATTCCCAAGGTGTCCCGGAAGAGGTACCTGACTGGACCCTCAATTGTGCTTTTTCCCCAATTTTTATCGAGATAGTGAAAAAGGATAGGGATCTAGCCCCAACTTAAATATCCCACTGGGTCACGAGGTTCGGCGACCCCCCTGTGCAATCGATATCATGGTCACCGTTCCCTGCAGAGTCTTTGGGGCGGCGAGTCATCCCTTAAGTCTCAGACCTGGTCAGTGTCACTTCACACAAAACCCTAGTCATTACAATTTCAGTTCCAATACATCTTAAGAAGAAAACAAGAATACTCCTCCTGAACATGGAGCAATCCCTGGGGCGTCTAAGTCCCAATAAATTATCCAGAATGGCCCCAGAACTCGTGGAGTTAATGGAATTATCATGGCCGATTCCTTATTTGCTTAATAACACAACAACAAGACATTATAAAAACCATAACAGTGTTTAATATACCTTTCCCCCTTACACGGGCCTGCACTAGAGGGTATCGCTGTCCAACCCACAACGTGATTTCAGAGTTCGGGGGATTATTGCCTCAACCAGAAAGAAGGACGCATCCTCAGAGGTGGACGGCCTGGGTCTGGAGTTGGGCTGCGCCGCCGTCCGGGCTCGCGCTTACGGCAGTACAACGGAACTTCCGCAGTCGTCTTCTTCATACTGGAACAGGCCCTGTCCCAACGTGCTTCCGTGCTTTCGGAGTTCTCTTTAGAGGGGGACAGCAGCCGCTCACGGCTGATTTGTACGACAGACGCCCGAGCTCGAGTCAACCCGACCAGGACGGCTCGGGGGTGGTCGTTCGGTGGCCGCGCGTTGGTAATCGTCCGCTCGCGCAGAACGGTCATCGACGCGCAACGCTAAGCAGGGGAGAACGTGGCATCTCTGGGTCGCAAATGTAGTGTGAGCGCAAATACGCTGGATGGCGGTCGGTTATCGCCGCATCCTCTCGGAGCGAGCGCAAGTTGATCACGCGTAAGGGCAGTGTCATTGGGCACAGATCAGGAGAGGGGTTACTGGAGGAATAATGCCCCGAAAACTGTGGGTTGTCATCACTGGGAATACCTCTAGCGAGGCCACCGCGTGAATGCGAAGGGAATGGCTTATATTTCACACTATCCTGGCGATTGACTCGAAGTTAGGAAGAAGAACCACTATCACTGGCATCAAGTGCTAATGTTCATGCGCGTTTGAGTTAGTACTAGTAGTTAAGCAAGATAAGGAATGTGCCCAATGATAAACCACCATTACTCGTTTACCCACGAAGTCTAGTCAGGGAGAGCTCATTCTGCGGAGACACTATAAGACCGCCTTTAGCAATACGTCCCTCCTTAGAGAATCTGCTCCTTCAGGTATCTAAGAGGAGTGTGAATGTTCTGTTTAACTCTATGCTTTTTCTCTCCTGGTACTATTGCCTATTGAACATGCTAATTTAATAGAAGGTATAACTAGAGCGTTATAGACATTAAGATGGAACTGGGATGATTACTTAGTGGGAATGATAGAAGCAGAGGATTTGCCGAGGAGTGGTGAGCCCAAATGAGGAAGGCCTTTGTTCTCGTAAACAGCATGACAACTACCCAGCATCGACTTGTTGGGCAGTCCTAAATTTCTTTGCTGTGGGTAATTCCACTAAGCGCACGTCTCACGTGGCTAGTAGCACCGGGAGCGTGACGACTGCTTCTACAACACATAGAAGGATGTTTTTCAGTCACTGTAGTAAGGCCAGTGGCCCCAAGCAGTTTCGTAGCAAGGTCATGGAAGGCACGCGTCACCAAGGTGCGTCTACATCTGGGTTAGGTCAGCATAGACCACTTGCATCAGGGGTGGAATTCCCAACCCTCAGCGACTACTATGTTGTCAAATTTTGTTTGTGTATACAGGCCTCAGCTTCTGCTGCACTTCCGGTTGAAGGTTTCCACTTGTCCCACTCAGCGGTCTTTGCCCTTTAATTGGATTTCCCACAGATCTTTACCTCTGGCCCTTCCCTTATCTGTCTCCTCCACCACCCTTGAAGTCTGTCCTTCCAAGTGACAACAATGGTAAGCAATTGTGTGAATCGGCTCCTTCTCTAAGCAAGACCACGCCTTCAAACCTCTCCTTCTTCTCAAGGACGTGCCTTCTTTGCAGGCTGTAGTGCTTTAGGTGTTGTGTGTGATTTGTTTTAGTATCCTTGCTCTGGGATTTTGGCAGAAGGTTCTGCTCTCTCCTACAATCATTCGGTTCCCTCTCCACGTACCTGAAATTGGGGGATCTCTCCACACTCAAAATATATGGGTGTAATCTTCCCTACCTTCCTCAGTCCAATCAATTACTCCTTGCTGGTACCGTTACGTGGGGCTCTGAGCATCACCTTTATGACAGCTGTATGGCCTGCTTCCTTCTGTTATGGCTGGGGGCATTATCTATGGTCAGGGTCCCTCTTCCTCACTCGCTTCTGCTCCGAAGCCTTCTCCACTCGAAGCAGCGAGATGAAAAGAAGTGAGGAGATGAAGGTCACAAAAGATCATCTCATCTGCTCTGTGGCTCCATCTTACCAGGCAAAGCAGCAGAAAATGAATCGGCAAATGCCAGAAATGTTGAGCCAGTGAAGTTCTAATTTTGCCACAGGAGCTGACTAGACAAACCCTGCACTAATTGTGGAATACTAAAGTTTTGGGTTTGTCTTTTTGTCTTTTGTTTTTTGAGCACTCAGTGTAGGCCCATCTCAGCAGTAGCATATGAATGGTAAGACTGTGGGTTATAGGCCACACTACAGTTAGAAACACTCTGTGCACCTTTCTAAAGCACTATCAGCTTCTACCTTTGTTTGCTACCTCATATGAGAGTTGGACTAGGTAGCTGAAAAGAACATTTGCGAAAAGGTTTCTAATGTATGAACAGGCCTCAAGTAAGTTTTCAGGGCTGGAATGTATGCTCATCTGAGGGGTAAAATTTGGACCTGATAGGAGGGAAGTTCCAAGCGCTTGGGGGGCACCGGGGCCCAGTGTGGAAGAAGAACAGAGAAGAGAAATGGAAAGGAGGAACGGAAGTAACTTGCGCCCTTTAGAGACTAACAATTTATTTTGAGCATAAGCTTTCATGGCTACAGGGCCCACTTCATTGAAGCAAGACTGGAACAAAGGCAGCAAGAAGAGAGTGTTCATACCGGAGTAAAATAGGAGACAGAGGGTAAATGAAGGAGTGATAATGTAGCCGGACTACCAACTGAGAAGAGGTTCCAATCATTTTGACTTGAGATGTTAATGCGGTTAGTCTCTAAGAGGTGTCCACAAGTACTCCTGTTCGTTTTGCTGGGGAATACAGACTAACATGGCTAGCTACTCGTGACAGAGAAGAGTGGGATGACTTAGCTTTGGGGATTTCTCATGGCCCTGAAGACTACTGGTTAAAAGATTAGTACTTTCAGTGGTGCTTACACCAACTGTACAGCGGAAATAAAGAAAGTGCAGAGTGGATTGAATAGAGAGAATACAGTGGTCCTATCCAGGTGAGACACTTAGGCTTAGGCCCCCATGATCAAATTTACTCAAAATAAAGGGGGTTAATATGTTTTCTGATTTATATTCCCTTGGCCACTAAGCCTGTTCTTTCCACCTATAACAGAACACTGGTTTCTCGTGACCTATTATGAAAAAAACCAAAAGGTATTTTCTCAGAATGGCAACAGAAAAAAAGCACATTTTTTTCGAAGAGAAATCTGGAGCCTCAGTCTCTCCACTACAGGCAGATCGTTTCACAACCTGAGGTCTTGCAACAAACTGAACTAAATAAACTGATCCCAGGATTTCCCACAGTTACTTGTGGGGGCTGGTCTAGGACAACGTCTTTGGCACTTATCCAACCTAAATTATATAGCAACCAATGTATTAATTAATAAAATCCCGTCAGTGTGGATGTCAGTTATCGGTGTTGTCTGATTATTTGTTTATCTCTAGTTTATCTGCAATTATAGTAAATTTAGTTAAATTGGTGCAATAGTCTATGTAGGGAATTACTTTCCATTCTTGAAGCGGTAGTGCCATTTGCCCGACTGGATACAGTTCGCGTTTCTGCGACCGTGAGATGGCAACTCCCCGATCCCTCTGACGCGGAACGCGACCTTCTTCCTCGAAGGGAAGTTGTCTCCCGTTTGGCCTATTAGCATTAAGCAAATACTGTTTGTTCGGCCTTTTGGCGTTGTGCCTTATAGCCCTTGAGCTGCCCAATTCCATAATAATTAGCTGATTTGAGCCAACATGTAATCGCAATATAATTATGGCTTTGTAAACCTTATATGTAGTGGAAAGATTTACCCTCTGGCGTTAGTAAACATGTAATTGCGCATGTGCCAGGGAGGCGAGAAAAGAGATAATAAAAGAGGAGGTGAGCCCGGAAAGGGGCCTTTGTTTTCCCCCCTCAGTTATCCTACAACCTGGTGTCGAGTCTTTCTTCAATTCTGGCGCCCAACGTGGGGCTCGAAGCAACCACGACCCTGAGATAAGAGTGCATGCTCTAAATGACTGAGCTAGCTGGGCCTCTGCTGAGCTGGCGCACCTCTCCTGTCAGGCCTCGCCATGAGGGTGGTTCAAAAGTGTGGCTGCGACAAAGGCATCTCGCGGACTTGTGGCCTGGAAGTTACGGAACTTGACACGGTCTGCCCTGTAACTTGGGCTCGCGGGACCGAATGAACGCGCAGGGCCTACGCCAGGTTCGGCACTCAGGCCACCCCCGTCGGTGGTCCGTGAGATTCGAAAGGCCATTAAATGATTTCGGGGCTGACTATACGTATGCGGGGGCCTTATTGAAGGTATCGGAATCTGGTTATGCTATGGTCCCCTCTGATTGGAAGGCAACTATGAGAATGTTATTAAGCCCGGCACGTAATCTGGCTTAGTGAGTCCGTCAGTGGCTGCGACTTGCAAGCTCAAACCCAGCCAATGTCGAGCGACAATGGATCTTATGAGTTTTGCCGCGAAGCCGTGGGCACTGCCCGGATAGATCATCCATTATTCGGCTGACCTTGTCTCAGATTAGCGACCTGTGCCCAGCATGCCTTGTAAGAAAGATCCTATGCAGGTAGCCGCAAAAAAGCTTCGCTGTCTTATTCGGCAGGGGCCACTGAATCCTTTCTTGACTTTACTATCACTTGCAGGAAGCCATATCACCGTCAGGTAGATAACCCGATGCAGCCCAAAAATACGTTCTAAAAATGGTGTGGACAGGCTAATGATGATTAGTAAAAGGTGCTGCAGGGCCTGCTTCGGCCACTACTAACTTGACCCCTTCTGATATGCCTGGCGGCCATTGCCAAAATGTCCGGCTCTCAGACACAAGGCCGGCCCTTTTGGGCGCGCAGCTTTGCCTGGGGAAAAGTAAGGCTGGAAAACTGTTTTAAGTGTGGGAAACGCCCGGCCATTTTCAAGCGGGAATGCCGATCTACTGTCCATCACTAAAGACCCTCCAGAAATGTCCCAAATGTCACAAGGGCTTTTCATTGGGTTACCAATTGTCGCAGTCTCAGCAGATTTGAGAAGCCCCGGGAACGGAGGTGGGTCTGCCTCAGACCCAGGAACAAACAGGGGGCGTCCCTCTGCAGTCCAATCCTGCGGGGCTGCCAGGCAATAACTTACGCTGGAGCAGCTACGGCGGCAGGCGCTGGTTAGATTATGAAATGGCAGGCAACTATGATTTCGTTCTCCATGGTGAGTGCATCATTCGACACGCAGGCTAGAGGACCTCTCCCAGCAGGAATGGTAGGTTCTCTGTGCTCCACGATCCATGCGGGTCGAAAAGGGTTTTTTGTTACCAGGGGTAATTGCATGCTGATATCAGGGGATTATCAAGGGCAAAGTTTGACAAATCTCCTCAGACACTGCCCAAGACCAGTCTATTGCTCACTCATTTAGTGCCGCTATTCTGTCCGGAGGCAGGTACAGCAGGAAGAAGGGGGGATGGCCGGTTTTGGCTCTTACCTGATGGGCTGAACCACCACGTGGCAGCTCGCACCCGGCCCACATTGGCATTAAATGTAAATGGGCCGCAGTTTTCAATTGGTTTTTCTCGACACAGGAGCCGACGTGACAGTCAGTCGCTCAGCAGGAGGGCCGTCCTTCCTGGCCTCTGGAACCCATCCAAGTAGATTTGGCGTAGGAGGGAATCAGGCTGCAAGACGAAGTCTCAGCCCGCCTGGCTTTCAGTGTACTCCCGACAGTAGGGCAACTATAATGTCCGTTATAAATTGCACCTGCCCATTAATGATTTTGGGGCAGAGATTCTGTTAGGAAAAACTTGATGCCAACCATTGATTAAATTTGTAGTCATGGGAATCCGCATTGCCCCTTCGGGTTATCACAATCCTGTTGTGGGTGGAGCAGTGGCCACTACCGTAGAGAGAAA